>NW_028142208.1:0-130503 GCF_055691185.1 Crinia signifera | reverse complement strand
TTTTCACCGTTTGGATGCATTTCCCCGGGCGGCCAGCGGGGGGCGCCGGTCCCCGGACCCATGCATGACATGCCCCGGGTCAGGGCTACCTTCTGCGTGTGGAGTTGAGCGGAAATAGGGATGTTTTTTTTTCCGGGGGGAATACGCTTGCACGTGCCCAGGGACACTTCCATAGCCCTGGCCATGAATCCTGGGCTCGAGTGGGTGAAATTTCAAAATATTTTCAAAGTCCTTTTTTCACCATTTGGATGCATTTCCCCGGGCGGCCAGCGGGGGGCGCCGGTCCCCGGACCCATGCATGACATCCCCCGGGTCAGGGCTACCTTCCGCATGTGGAGTTGGGTGGAAATAAGGATGTTTTTTTTTCGGGGGGAATACGCTTGCACGTGCCCAGGGACACTTCCATAGCCCTGGGCATGAATCCTGGGCTCGAGTGGGTGAAATTTCAAAATATTTTCAAAGTCCTTTTTTCACCGTTTGGATGCATTTCCCCGGGCGGCCAGCGGGGGGCGTCGGTCCCCGGACCCATGCATGACATCCCCCGGGTCAGGGCTACCTTCCGCATGTTTAGTTGGGTGGAAATATGGATGTTTTTTTTCCAGGGGGAAATACGCTTGCACGTGCCCAGGGACACTTCCATAGCCCTGGGCATGAATCCTGGGCTCGAGTGGGTGAAATTTCAAAATATTTTCAAAGTCCTTTTTTCACCGTTTGGATGCATTTCTCCGTGTGGCCAGCGGGGGGCGCCGGTCCCCGGACCCATGCATGACATCCCCCGGGTCAGGGCTACCTTCCGCGTGTGGAGTTGGGTGGAAATATGGATGGTTTTTTTTTCCGGGGGGAATACGCTTGCACGTGCCCAGGGACACTTCCATAGCCCTGGGCATGAATCCTGGGCTCGAGTGGGTGAAATTTCAAAATATTTTCAAAGTCCTTTTTTCACCGTTTGGATGCATTTCCCCGGGCGGCCAGCGGGGGGCGCCGGTCCCCGGACCCATGCATGACATCCCCCGGGTCAGGGCTACCTTCTGCGTGTTTAGTTGGGTGGAAATATGGATTTTTTTTCCGGGGGGAATACGCTTGCACGTGCCCAGGGACACTTCCATAGCCCTGGGCATGAATCCTGGGCTCGAGTGGGTGAAATTTCAAAATATTTTCAAAGTCCTTTTTTCACCGTTTGGATGCATTTCCCCGGGTGGCCAGCGGGGGGCGCCGGTCCCCGGACCCATGCATGACATGCCCCGGGTCAGGGCTACCTTCCGCGTGTGGAGTTGGGTGGAAATATGGATGTTTTTTTTCCGGGGTGAATACGCTTGCACGTGCCCAGGGACACTTCCATAGCCCTGGGCATGAATCCTGGGCTCGAGTGGGTGAAATTTCAAAATATTTTCAAAGTCCTTTTTTCACCGTTTGGATGCATTTCCCCGGGCGGCCAGCGGGGGGCGCCGGTCCCCGGACCCATGCATGACATCCCCCGGGTCAGGGCTACCTTCTGCGTGTTTAGTTGGGTGGAAATATGGATTTTTTTTCCGGGGGGAATACGCTTGCACGTGCCCAGGGACACTTCCATAGCCCTGGGCATGAATCCTGGGCTCGAGTGGGTGAAATTTCAAAATATTTTCAAAGTCCTTTTTTCACCGTTTGGATGCATTTCCCCGGGTGGCCAGCGGGGGGCGCCGGTCCCCGGACCCATGCATGACATGCCCCGGGTCAGGGCTACCTTCCGCGTGTGGAGTTGGGTGGAAATATGGATGTTTTTTTTCCGGGGTGAATACGCTTGCACGTGCCCAGGGACACTTCCATAGCCCTGGGCATGAATCCTGGGCTCGAGTGGGTGAAATTTCAAAATATTTTCAAAGTCCTTTTTTCACCGTTTGGATGCATTTCCCCGGGCGGCCAGCGGGGGGCGCCGGTCCCCGGACCCATGCATGACATCCCCCGGGTCAGGGCTACCTTCCGCGTGTGGAGTTGGGTGGAAATATGGATGTTTTTTCCGGGGGGAATACGCTTGCACGTGCCCAGGGACACTTCCATAGCCCTGGGCATGAATCCTGGGCTCGAGTGGGTGAAATTTCAAAATATTTTCAAAGTCCTTTTTTCACCGTTTGGATGCATTTCCCCGGGCGGCCAGCGGGGGGCGCCGGTCCCCGGACCCATGCATGACATGCCCCGGGTCAGGGCTACCTTCCGCATGTTTAGTTGGGTGGAAATATGGATGTTTTTTTTTCAGGGGGAAATACGCTTGCACGTGCCCAGGGACACTTCCATAGCCCTGGGCATAAATCCTGGGCTCGAGTGGGTGAAATTTCAAAATATTTTCAAAGTCCTTTTTTCACCGTTTGGATGCATTTCCCCGGGCGGCCAGCGGGGGGCGTCGGTCCCCGGACCCATGCATGACATCCCCCGGGTCAGGGCTACCTTCCGCATGTTTAGTTGGGTGGAAATATGGATGTTTTTTTTCCAGGGGGAAATACGCTTGCACGTGCCCAGGGACACTTCCATAGCCCTGGGCATGAATCCTGGGCTCGAGTGGGTGAAATTTCAAAATATTTTCAAAGTCCTTTTTTCACCGTTTGGATGCATTTCCCCGGGCGGCCAGTGGGGGGCGCCGGTCCCCGGACCCATGCATGACATCCCCCGGGTCAGGGCTACCTTCTGCGTGTTTAGTTGGGTGGAAATATGGATGTTTTTTTTCCGGGGGGAATACACTTGCACGTGCCCAGGGACACTTCCATAGCCCTGGGCATGAATCCTGGGCTCGAGTGGGTGAAATTTCAAAATATTTTCAAAGTCCTTTTTTCACCGTTTGGATGCATTTCCCCGGGCGGCCAGCGGGGGGCGCTGGTCCCCGGACCCATTCATGACATGCCCCGGGTCAGGGCTACCTTCTGCGTGTTTAGTTGGGTGGAAATATGGATGTTTTTTTCCGGGGGGAATACATTTGCACGTGCCCAGGGACACTTCCATAGCCCTGGGCATGAATCCTGGGCTCGAGTGGGTGAAATTTCAAAATATTTTCAAAGTCCTTTTTTCACCGTTTGGATGCATTTCCCCGGGCGACCAGCGGGGGGCGCCGGTCCCCGGACCCATGCATGACATCCCCCGGGTCAGGGCTACCTTCTGCGTGTTTAGTTGGGTGGAAATATGGATGTTTTTTTTTTCCCGGGGGGAATACGCTTGCACGTGCCCAGGGACACTTCCATAGCCCTGGGCATGAATCCTGAGCTCGAGTGGGTGAAATTTCAAAATATTTTCAAAGTCCTTTTTTCACCGTTTGGATGCATTTCCCCGGGCGGCCAGTGGGGGGCGCCGGTCCCCGGACCCATGCATGACATCCCCCGGGTCAGGGCTACCTTCTGCGTGTTTAGTTGGGTGGAAATATGGATGTTTTTTTTCCGGGGGGAATACACTTGCACGTGCCCAGGGACACTTCCATAGCCCTGGGCATGAATCCTGGGCTCGAGTGGGTGAAATTTCAAAATATTTTCAAAGTCCTTTTTTCACCGTTTGGATGCATTTCCCCGGGCGGCCAGCGGGGGGCGCTGGTCCCCGGACCCATGCATGACATGCCCCGGGTCAGGGCTACCTTCTGCGTGTTTAGTTGGGTGGAAATATGGATGTTTTTTTCCGGGGGGAATACATTTGCACGTGCCCAGGGACACTTCCATAGCCCTGGGCATGAATCCTGGGCTCGAGTGGGTGAAATTTCAAAATATTTTCAAAGTCCTTTTTTCACCGTTTGGATGCATTTCCCCGGGCGGCCAGCGGGGGGCGCCGATCCCCGGACCCATGCATGACATCCCCCGGGTCAGGGCTACCTTCCGCGTGTGGAGTTGGGTGGAAATAGGGATGTTTTTTCTCCGGGGTGAATACGCTTGCACGTGCCCAGGGACACTTCCATAGCCCTGGGCATGAATCCTGGGCTCGAGTGGGTGAAATTTCAAAATATTTTCAAAGTCCTTTTTTCACCGTTTGGATGCATTTCCCCGGGCGGCCAGCGGGGGGCGCCGATCCCCGGACCCATGCATGACATCCCCCGGGTCAGGGCTACCTTCCGCGTGTGGAGTTGGGTGGAAATAGGGAGGTTTTTTTCCGGGGTGAATACGCTTGCACGTGCCCAGGGACACTTCCATAGCCCTGGCCATGAATCCTGGGCTCGAGTGGGTGAAATGTCAAAATATTTTCAAAGTCCTTTTTTCACCGTTTGGATGCATTTCCCCGGGCGGCCAGCGGGGGGCGCCGGTCCCCGGACCCATGCATGACATGCCCCGGGTCAGGGCTACCTTCTGCGTGTGGAGTTGAGCGGAAATAGGGATGTTTTTTTTCCGGGGGGAATACGCTTGCACGTGCCCAGGGACACTTCCATAGCCCTGGCCATGAATCCTGGGCTCGAGTGGGTGAAATTTCAAAATATTTTCAAAGTCCTTTTTTCACCATTTGGATGCATTTCCCCGGGCGGCCAGCGGGGGGCGCCGGTCCCCGGACCCATGCATGACATCCCCCGGGTCAGGGCTACCTTCCGCATGTGGAGTTGGGTGGAAATAAGGATGTTTTTTTTTCGGGGGGAATACGCTTGCACGTGCCCAGGGACACTTCCATAGCCCTGGGCATGAATCCTGGGCTCGAGTGGGTGAAATTTCAAAATATTTTCAAAGTCCTTTTTTCACCGTTTGGATGCATTTCCCCGGGCGGCCAGCGGGGGGCGTCGGTCCCCGGACCCATGCATGACATCCCCCGGGTCAGGGCTACCTTCCGCATGTTTAGTTGGGTGGAAATATGGATGTTTTTTTTCCAGGGGGAAATACGCTTGCACGTGCCCAGGGACACTTCCATAGCCCTGGGCATGAATCCTGGGCTCGAGTGGGTGAAATTTCAAAATATTTTCAAAGTCCTTTTTTCACCGTTTGGATGCATTTCTCCGTGTGGCCAGCGGGGGGCGCCGGTCCCCGGACCCATGCATGACATCCCCCGGGTCAGGGCTACCTTCCGCGTGTGGAGTTGGGTGGAAATATGGATGGTTTTTTTTTCCGGGGGGAATACGCTTGCACGTGCCCAGGGACACTTCCATAGCCCTGGGCATGAATCCTGGGCTCGAGTGGGTGAAATTTCAAAATATTTTCAAAGTCCTTTTTTCACCGTTTGGATGCATTTCCCCGGGCGGCCAGCGGGGGGCGCCGGTCCCCGGACCCATGCATGACATCCCCCGGGTCAGGGCTACCTTCTGCGTGTTTAGTTGGGTGGAAATATGGATTTTTTTTCCGGGGGGAATACGCTTGCACGTGCCCAGGGACACTTCCATAGCCCTGGGCATGAATCCTGGGCTCGAGTGGGTGAAATTTCAAAATATTTTCAAAGTCCTTTTTTCACCGTTTGGATGCATTTCCCCGGGTGGCCAGCGGGGGGCGCCGGTCCCCGGACCCATGCATGACATGCCCCGGGTCAGGGCTACCTTCCGCGTGTGGAGTTGGGTGGAAATATGGATGTTTTTTTTCCGGGGTGAATACGCTTGCACGTGCCCAGGGACACTTCCATAGCCCTGGGCATGAATCCTGGGCTCGAGTGGGTGAAATTTCAAAATATTTTCAAAGTCCTTTTTTCACCGTTTGGATGCATTTCCCCGGGCGGCCAGCGGGGGGCGCCGGTCCCCGGACCCATGCATGACATCCCCCGGGTCAGGGCTACCTTCTGCGTGTTTAGTTGGGTGGAAATATGGATTTTTTTTCCGGGGGGAATACGCTTGCACGTGCCCAGGGACACTTCCATAGCCCTGGGCATGAATCCTGGGCTCGAGTGGGTGAAATTTCAAAATATTTTCAAAGTCCTTTTTTCACCGTTTGGATGCATTTCCCCGGGCGGCCAGCGGGGGGCGCTGGTCCCCGGACCCATTCATGACATGCCCCGGGTCAGGGCTACCTTCTGCGTGTTTAGTTGGGTGGAAATATGGATGTTTTTTTCCGGGGGGAATACATTTGCACGTGCCCAGGGACACTTCCATAGCCCTGGGCATGAATCCTGGGCTCGAGTGGGTGAAATTTCAAAATATTTTCAAAGTCCTTTTTTCACCGTTTGGATGCATTTCCCCGGGCGACCAGCGGGGGGCGCCGGTCCCCGGACCCATGCATGACATCCCCCGGGTCAGGGCTACCTTCTGCGTGTTTAGTTGGGTGGAAATATGGATGTTTTTTTTTTCCCGGGGGGAATACGCTTGCACGTGCCCAGGGACACTTCCATAGCCCTGGGCATGAATCCTGAGCTCGAGTGGGTGAAATTTCAAAATATTTTCAAAGTCCTTTTTTCACCGTTTGGATGCATTTCCCCGGGCGGCCAGTGGGGGGCGCCGGTCCCCGGACCCATGCATGACATCCCCCGGGTCAGGGCTACCTTCTGCGTGTTTAGTTGGGTGGAAATATGGATGTTTTTTTTCCGGGGGGAATACACTTGCACGTGCCCAGGGACACTTCCATAGCCCTGGGCATGAATCCTGGGCTCGAGTGGGTGAAATTTCAAAATATTTTCAAAGTCCTTTTTTCACCGTTTGGATGCATTTCCCCGGGCGGCCAGCGGGGGGCGCTGGTCCCCGGACCCATGCATGACATGCCCCGGGTCAGGGCTACCTTCTGCGTGTTTAGTTGGGTGGAAATATGGATGTTTTTTTCCGGGGGGAATACATTTGCACGTGCCCAGGGACACTTCCATAGCCCTGGGCATGAATCCTGGGCTCGAGTGGGTGAAATTTCAAAATATTTTCAAAGTCCTTTTTTCACCGTTTGGATGCATTTCCCCGGGCGGCCAGCGGGGGGCGCCGATCCCCGGACCCATGCATGACATCCCCCGGGTCAGGGCTACCTTCCGCGTGTGGAGTTGGGTGGAAATAGGGATGTTTTTTCTCCGGGGTGAATACGCTTGCACGTGCCCAGGGACACTTCCATAGCCCTGGGCATGAATCCTGGGCTCGAGTGGGTGAAATTTCAAAATATTTTCAAAGTCCTTTTTTCACCGTTTGGATGCATTTCCCCGGGCGGCCAGCGGGGGGCGCCGATCCCCGGACCCATGCATGACATCCCCCGGGTCAGGGCTACCTTCCGCGTGTGGAGTTGGGTGGAAATAGGGAGGTTTTTTTCCGGGGTGAATACGCTTGCACGTGCCCAGGGACACTTCCATAGCCCTGGCCATGAATCCTGGGCTCGAGTGGGTGAAATGTCAAAATATTTTCAAAGTCCTTTTTTCACCGTTTGGATGCATTTCCCCGGGCGGCCAGCGGGGGGCGCCGGTCCCCGGACCCATGCATGACATGCCCCGGGTCAGGGCTACCTTCTGCGTGTGGAGTTGAGCGGAAATAGGGATGTTTTTTTTTCCGGGGGGAATACGCTTGCACGTGCCCAGGGACACTTCCATAGCCCTGGCCATGAATCCTGGGCTCGAGTGGGTGAAATTTCAAAATATTTTCAAAGTCCTTTTTTCACCATTTGGATGCATTTCCCCGGGCGGCCAGCGGGGGGCGCCGGTCCCCGGACCCATGCATGACATCCCCCGGGTCAGGGCTACCTTCCGCATGTGGAGTTGGGTGGAAATAAGGATGTTTTTTTTTCGGGGGGAATACGCTTGCACGTGCCCAGGGACACTTCCATAGCCCTGGGCATGAATCCTGGGCTCGAGTGGGTGAAATTTCAAAATATTTTCAAAGTCCTTTTTTCACCGTTTGGATGCATTTCCCCGGGCGGCCAGCGGGGGGCGTCGGTCCCCGGACCCATGCATGACATCCCCCGGGTCAGGGCTACCTTCCGCATGTTTAGTTGGGTGGAAATATGGATGTTTTTTTTCCAGGGGGAAATACGCTTGCACGTGCCCAGGGACACTTCCATAGCCCTGGGCATGAATCCTGGGCTCGAGTGGGTGAAATTTCAAAATATTTTCAAAGTCCTTTTTTCACCGTTTGGATGCATTTCTCCGTGTGGCCAGCGGGGGGCGCCGGTCCCCGGACCCATGCATGACATCCCCCGGGTCAGGGCTACCTTCCGCGTGTGGAGTTGGGTGGAAATATGGATGGTTTTTTTTTCCGGGGGGAATACGCTTGCACGTGCCCAGGGACACTTCCATAGCCCTGGGCATGAATCCTGGGCTCGAGTGGGTGAAATTTCAAAATATTTTCAAAGTCCTTTTTTCACCGTTTGGATGCATTTCCCCGGGCGGCCAGCGGGGGGCGCCGGTCCCCGGACCCATGCATGACATCCCCCGGGTCAGGGCTACCTTCTGCGTGTTTAGTTGGGTGGAAATATGGATTTTTTTTCCGGGGGGAATACGCTTGCACGTGCCCAGGGACACTTCCATAGCCCTGGGCATGAATCCTGGGCTCGAGTGGGTGAAATTTCAAAATATTTTCAAAGTCCTTTTTTCACCGTTTGGATGCATTTCCCCGGGTGGCCAGCGGGGGGCGCCGGTCCCCGGACCCATGCATGACATGCCCCGGGTCAGGGCTACCTTCCGCGTGTGGAGTTGGGTGGAAATATGGATGTTTTTTTTCCGGGGTGAATACGCTTGCACGTGCCCAGGGACACTTCCATAGCCCTGGGCATGAATCCTGGGCTCGAGTGGGTGAAATTTCAAAATATTTTCAAAGTCCTTTTTTCACCGTTTGGATGCATTTCCCCGGGCGGCCAGCGGGGGGCGCCGGTCCCCGGACCCATGCATGACATCCCCCGGGTCAGGGCTACCTTCTGCGTGTTTAGTTGGGTGGAAATATGGATTTTTTTTCCGGGGGGAATACGCTTGCACGTGCCCAGGGACACTTCCATAGCCCTGGGCATGAATCCTGGGCTCGAGTGGGTGAAATTTCAAAATATTTTCAAAGTCCTTTTTTCACCGTTTGGATGCATTTCCCCGGGTGGCCAGCGGGGGGCGCCGGTCCCCGGACCCATGCATGACATGCCCCGGGTCAGGGCTACCTTCCGCGTGTGGAGTTGGGTGGAAATATGGATGTTTTTTTTCCGGGGTGAATACGCTTGCACGTGCCCAGGGACACTTCCATAGCCCTGGGCATGAATCCTGGGCTCGAGTGGGTGAAATTTCAAAATATTTTCAAAGTCCTTTTTTCACCGTTTGGATGCATTTCCCCGGGCGGCCAGCGGGGGGCGCCGGTCCCCGGACCCATGCATGACATCCCCCGGGTCAGGGCTACCTTCCGCGTGTGGAGTTGGGTGGAAATATGGATGTTTTTTCCGGGGGGAATACGCTTGCACGTGCCCAGGGACACTTCCATAGCCCTGGGCATGAATCCTGGGCTCGAGTGGGTGAAATTTCAAAATATTTTCAAAGTCCTTTTTTCACCGTTTGGATGCATTTCCCCGGGCGGCCAGCGGGGGGCGCCGGTCCCCGGACCCATGCATGACATGCCCCGGGTCAGGGCTACCTTCCGCATGTTTAGTTGGGTGGAAATATGGATGTTTTTTTTTCAGGGGGAAATACGCTTGCACGTGCCCAGGGACACTTCCATAGCCCTGGGCATAAATCCTGGGCTCGAGTGGGTGAAATTTCAAAATATTTTCAAAGTCCTTTTTTCACCGTTTGGATGCATTTCCCCGGGCGGCCAGCGGGGGGCGTTGGTCCCCGGACCCATGCATGACATCCCCCGGGTCAGGGCTACCTTCCGCATGTTTAGTTGGGTGGAAATATGGATGTTTTTTTTCCAGGGGGAAATACGCTTGCACGTGCCCAGGGACACTTCCATAGCCCTGGGCATGAATCCTGGGCTCGAGTGGGTGAAATTTCAAAATATTTTCAAAGTCCTTTTTTCACCGTTTGGATGCATTTCCCCGGGCGGCCAGCGGGGGGCGCCGGTCCCCGGACCCATGCATGACATCCCCCGGGTCAGGGCTACCTTCCGCGTGTGGAGTTGGGTGGAAATATGGATGTTTTTTCCGGGGGGAATACGCTTGCACGTGCCCAGGGACACTTCCATAGCCCTGGGCATGAATCCTGGGCTCGAGTGGGTGAAATTTCAAAATATTTTCAAAGTCCTTTTTTCACCGTTTGGATGCATTTCCCCGGGCGGCCAGCGGGGGGCGCTGGTCCCCGGACCCATGCATGACATGCCCCGGGTCAGGGCTACCTTCTGCGTGTTTAGTTGGGTGGAAATATGGATGTTTTTCTCCGGGGGGAATACATTTGCACGTGCCCAGGGACACTTCCATAGCCCTGGGCATGAATCCTGGGCTCGAGTGGGTGAAATTTCAAAATATTTTCAAAGTCCTTTTTTCACCGTTTGGATGCATTTCCCCGGGCGGCCAGCGGGGGGCGCTGGTCCCCGGACCCATGCATGACATGCCCCGGGTCAGGGCTACCTTCTGCGTGTTTAGTTGGGTGGAAATATGGATGTTTTTTCGGGGGGAATACGCTTGCACGTGCCCAGGGACACTTCCATAGCCCTGGGCATGAATCCTGGGCTCGAGTGGGTGAAATTTCAAAATATTTTCAAAGTCCTTTTTTCACCGTTTGGATGCATTTCCCCGGGCAACCAGCGGGGGGCGCCGGTCCCCGGACCCATGCATGACATGCCCCGGGTCAAGGCTACCTTCTGCGTGTGGAGTTGGGTGGAAATAAGGATGTTTTTTTTTCCGGGGGGAATACGCTTGCACGTGCCCAGGGACACTTCCATAGCCCTGGGCATGAATCCTGGGCTCGAGTGGGTGAAATTTCAAAATATTTTCAAAGTCCTTTTTTATACCGTTTGGATGCATTTCCCCGGGCGGCCAGCGGGGGGCGCCGGTCCCCGGACCCATGCATGACATCCCCCGGGTCAGGGCTACCTTCCGCATGTGGAGTTGGGTGGAAACATGGATGTTTTTTTTGCGGGGGGAATACGCTTGCACGTGCCCAGGGACACTTCCATAGCCCTGGGCATGAATCCTGGGCTCGAGTGGGTGAAATTTCAAAATATTTTCAAAGTCCTTTTTTCACCGTTTGGATGCATTTCCCCGGGCAACCAGCGGGGGGCGCCGGTCCCCGGACCCATGCATGACATCCCCCGGGTCAGGGCTACCTTCTGCATGTTTAGTTGGGTGGAAATATGGATTTTTTTTTCCGGGGGGAATATGCTTGCACGTGCCCAGGGACACTTCCATAGCCCTGGGCATGAATCCTGGGCTCGAGTGGGTGAAATTTCAAAATATTTTCAAAGTCCTTTTTTCACCGTTTGGATGCATTTCCCCGGGCGGCCAGCGGGGGGCGCCGGTCCCCGGAGCCATGCATGACATCCCCCGGGTCAGGGCTACCTTCCGCGTGTGGAGTTGGGTGGAAATATGGATGTTTTTTTCCGGGGGGAATACGCTTGCACGTGCCCAGGGACACTTCCATAGCCCTGGGCATGAATCCTGGGCTCGAGTGGGTGAAATTTCAAAATATTTTCAAAGTCTTTTTTTCACCGTTTGGATGCATTTCCCCGGGCGGCCAGCGGGGGGCGCTGGTCCCCGGACCCATGCATGACATGCCCCGGGTCAGGGCTACCTTCTGCGTGTTTAGTTGGGTGGAAATATGGATGTTTTTTTCCGGGGGGAATACATTTGCACGTGCCCAGGGACACTTCCATAGCCCTGGGCATGAATCCTGGGCTCGAGTGGGTGAAATTTCAAAATATTTTCAAAGTCCTTTTTTCACCGTTTGGATGCATTTCCCCGGGTGGCCAGCGGGGGGCGCCGGTCCCCGGACCCATGCATGACATGCCCCGGGTCAGGGCTACCTTCCGCGTGTGGAGTTGGGTGGAAATATGGATGTTTTTTTTCCGGGGTGAATACGCTTGCACGTGCCCAGGGACACTTCCATAGCCCTGGGCATGAATCCTGGGCTCGAGTGGGTGAAATTTCAAAATATTTTCAAAGTCCTTTTTTCACCGTTTGGATGCATTTCCCCGGGCGGCCAGCGGGGGGCGCCGATCCCCGGACCCATGCATGACATCCCCCGGGTCAGGGCTACCTTCCGCGTGTGGAGTTGGGTGGAAATAGGGATGTTTTTTTTCCGGGGTGAATACGCTTGCACGTGCCCAGGGACACTTCCATAGCCCTGGCCATGAATCCTGGGCTCGAGTGGGTGAAATGTCAAAATATTTTCAAAGTCCTTTTTTCACCGTTTGGATGCATTTCCCCGGGCGGCCAGCGGGGGGCGCCGGTCCCCGGACCCATGCATGACATGCCCCGGGTCAGGGCTACCTTCTGCGTGTGGAGTTGAGTGGAAATAGGGATGTTTTTTTTTTCCGGGGGGAATACGCTTGCACGTGCCCAGGGACACTTCCATAGCCCTGGCCATGAATCCTGGGCTCGAGTGGGTGAAATTTCAAAATATTTTCAAAGTCCTTTTTTCACCATTTGGATGCATTTCCCCGGGCGGCCAGCGGGGGGCGCCGGTCCCCGGACCCATGCATGACATCCCCCGGGTCAGGGCTACCTTCCGCATGTGGAGTTGGGTGGAAATAAGGATTTTTTTTTCGGGGGGAATACGCTTGCACGTGCCCAGGGACACTTCCATAGCCCTGGGCATGAATCCTGGGCTCGAGTGGGTGAAATTTCAAAATATTTTCAAAGTCCTTTTTTCACCGTTTGGATGCATTTCCCCGGGCGGCCAGCGGGGGGCGTCGGTCCCCGGACCCATGCATGACATCCCCCGGGTCAGGGCTACCTTCCGCATGTTTAGTTGGGTGGAAATATGGATGTTTTTTTCCAGGGGGAAATACGCTTGCACGTGCCCAGGGACACTTCCATAGCCCTGGGCATGAATCCTGGGCTCGAGTGGGTGAAATTTCAAAATATTTTCAAAGTCCTTTTTTCACCATTTGGATGCATTTCCCCGGGCGGCCAGCGGGGGGCGCCGGTCCCCGGACCCATGCATGACATCCCCCGGGTCAGGGCTACCTTCCGCATGTGGAGTTGGGTGGAAATAAGGATTTTTTTTTCGGGGGGAATACGCTTGCACGTGCCCAGGGACACTTCCATAGCCCTGGGCATGAATCCTGGGCTCGAGTGGGTGAAATTTCAAAATATTTTCAAAGTCCTTTTTTCACCGTTTGGATGCATTTCCCCGGGCGGCCAGCGGGGGGCGTCGGTCCCCGGACCCATGCATGACATCCCCCGGGTCAGGGCTACCTTCCGCATGTTTAGTTGGGTGGAAATATGGATGTTTTTTTCCAGGGGGAAATACGCTTGCACGTGCCCAGGGACACTTCCATAGCCCTGGGCATGAATCCTGGGCTCGAGTGGGTGAAATTTCAAAATATTTTCAAAGTCCTTTTTTCACCATTTGGATGCATTTCCCCGGGCGGCCAGCGGGGGGCGCCGGTCCCCGGACCCATGCATGACATCCCCCGGGTCAGGGCTACCTTCCGCATGTGGAGTTGGGTGGAAATAAGGATGTTTTTTTTTCGGGGGGAATACGCTTGCACGTGCCCAGGGACACTTCCATAGCCCTGGGCATGAATCCTGGGCTCGAGTGGGTGAAATTTCAAAATATTTTCAAAGTCCTTTTTTCACCGTTTGGATGCATTTCCCCGGGCGACCAGCGGGGGGCGCCGGTCCCCGGACCCATGCATGACATCCCCCGGGTCAGGGCTACCTTCTGCGTGTTTAGTTGGGTGGAAATATGGATGTTTTTTTTTTCCCGGGGGGAATACGCTTGCACGTGCCCAGGGACACTTCCATAGCCCTGGGCATGAATCCTGGGCTCGAGTGGGTGAAATTTCAAAATATTTTCAAAGTCCTTTTTTCACCGTTTGGATGCATTTCCCCGGGTGGCCAGCGGGGGGCGCCGGTCCCCGGACCCATGCATGACATGCCCCGGGTCAGGGCTACCTTCCGCGTGTGGAGTTGGGTGGAAATATGGATGTTTTTTTTCCGGGGTGAATACGCTTGCACGTGCCCAGGGACACTTCCATAGCCCTGGGCATGAATCCTGGGCTCGAGTGGGTGAAATTTCAAAATATTTTCAAAGTCCTTTTTTCACCATTTGGATGCATTTCCCCGGGCGGCCAGCGGGGGGCGCCGGTCCCCGGACCCATGCATGACATGCCCCGGGTCAGGGCTACCTTCCGCGTGTGGAGTTGGGTGGAAATATGGATGTTTTTTTTCCGGGGTGAATACGCTTGCACGTGCCCAGGGACACTTCCATAGCCCTGGGCATGAATCCTGGGCTCGAGTGGGTGAAATTTCAAAATATTTTCAAAGTCCTTTTTTCACCGTTTGGATGCATTTCCCCGGGCGGCCAGCGGGGGGCGCCGGTCCCCGGACCCATGCATGACATCCCCCGGGTCAGGGCTACCTTCCGCGTGTGGAGTTGGGTGGAAATATGGATGTTTTTTTTCCGGGGGGAATACGCTTGCACGTGCCCAGGGACACTTCCATAGCCCTGGGCATGAATCCTGGGCTCGAGTGGGTGAAATTTCAAAATATTTTCAAAGTCCTTTTTTCACCGTTTGGATGCATTTCCCCGGGCGGCCAGCGGGGGGCGCCGATCCCCGGACCCATGCATGACATCCCCCGGGTCAGGGCTACCTTCCGCGTGTGGAGTTGGGTGGAAATAGGGATGTTTTTTTTCCGGGGTGAATACGCTTGCACGTGCCCAGGGACACTTCCATAGCCCTGGCCATGAATCCTGGGCTCGAGTGGGTGAAATGTCAAAATATTTTCAAAGTCCTTTTTTCACCGTTTGGATGCATTTCCCCGGGCGGCCAGCGGGGGGCGCCGGTCCCCGGACCCATGCATGACATGCCCCGGGTCAGGGCTACCTTCTGCGTGTGGAGTTGAGTGGAAATAGGGATGTTTTTTTTTTTTCCGGGGGGAATACGCTTGCACGTGCCCAGGGACACTTCCATAGCCCTGGCCATGAATCCTGGGCTCGAGTGGGTGAAATTTCAAAATATTTTCAAAGTCCTTTTTTCACCATTTGGATGCATTTCCCCGGGCGGCCAGCGGGGGGCGCCGGTCCCCGGACCCATGCATGACATCCCCCGGGTCAGGGCTACCTTCCGCATGTGGAGTTGGGTGGAAATAAGGATTTTTTTTTCGGGGGGAATACGCTTGCACGTGCCCAGGGACACTTCCATAGCCCTGGGCATGAATCCTGGGCTCGAGTGGGTGAAATTTCAAAATATTTTCAAAGTCCTTTTTTCACCGTTTGGATGCATTTCCCCGGGCGGCCAGCGGGGGGCGTCGGTCCCCGGACCCATGCATGACATCCCCCGGGTCAGGGCTACCTTCCGCATGTTTAGTTGGGTGGAAATATGGATGTTTTTTTCCAGGGGGAAATACGCTTGCACGTGCCCAGGGACACTTCCATAGCCCTGGGCATGAATCCTGGGCTCGAGTGGGTGAAATTTCAAAATATTTTCAAAGTCCTTTTTTCACCATTTGGATGCATTTCCCCGGGCGGCCAGCGGGGGGCGCCGGTCCCCGGACCCATGCATGACATCCCCCGGGTCAGGGCTACCTTCCGCATGTGGAGTTGGGTGGAAATAAGGATGTTTTTTTTTCGGGGGGAATACGCTTGCACGTGCCCAGGGACACTTCCATAGCCCTGGGCATGAATCCTGGGCTCGAGTGGGTGAAATTTCAAAATATTTTCAAAGTCCTTTTTTCACCGTTTGGATGCATTTCCCCGGGCGACCAGCGGGGGGCGCCGGTCCCCGGACCCATGCATGACATCCCCCGGGTCAGGGCTACCTTCTGCGTGTTTAGTTGGGTGGAAATATGGATGTTTTTTTTTTCCCGGGGGGAATACGCTTGCACGTGCCCAGGGACACTTCCATAGCCCTGGGCATGAATCCTGGGCTCGAGTGGGTGAAATTTCAAAATATTTTCAAAGTCCTTTTTTCACCATTTGGATGCATTTCCCCGGGCGGCCAGCGGGGGGCGCCGGTCCCCGGACCCATGCATGACATCCCCCGGGTCAGGGCTACCTTCTGCGTGTTTAGTTGGGTGGAAATATGGATTTTTTTTCCGGGGGGAATACGCTTGCACGTGCCCAGGGACACTTCCATAGCCCTGGGCATGAATCCTGGGCTCGAGTGGGTGAAATTTCAAAATATTTTCAAAGTCCTTTTTTCACCGTTTGGATGCATTTCCCCGGGCGGCCAGCGGGGGGCGCCGGTCCCCGGACCCATGCATGACATCCCCCGGGTCAGGGCTACCTTCCGCGTGTGGAGTTGGGTGGAAATATGGATGTTTTTTCCGGGGGGAATACGCTTGCACGTGCCCAGGGACACTTCCATAGCCCTGGGCATGAATCCTGGGCTCGAGTGGGTGAAATTTCAAAATATTTTCAAAGTCCTTTTTTCACCGTTTGGATGCATTTCCCCGGGCGGCCAGCGGGGGGCGCTGGTCCCCGGACCCATGCATGACATGCCCCGGGTCAGGGCTACCTTCTGCGTGTTTAGTTGGGTGGAAATATGGATGTTTTTTTCCGGGGGGAATACATTTGCACTTGCCCAGGGACACTTCCATAGCCCTGGGCATGAATCCTGGGCTCGAGTGGGTGAAATTTCAAAATATTTTCAAAGTCCTTTTTTCACCGTTTGGATGCATTTCCCCGGGCGGCCAGCGGGGGGCGTCGGTCCCCGGACCCATGCATGACATCCCCCGGGTCAGGGCTACCTTCCGCATGTTTAGTTGGGTGGAAATATGGATGTTTTTTTCCAGGGGGAAATACGCTTGCACGTGCCCAGGGACACTTCCATAGCCCTGGGCATGAATCCTGGGCTCGAGTGGGTGAAATTTCAAAATATTTTCAAAGTCCTTTTTTCACCATTTGGATGCATTTCCCCGGGCGGCCAGCGGGGGGCGCCGGTCCCCGGACCCATGCATGACATCCCCCGGGTCAGGGCTACCTTCCGCATGTGGAGTTGGGTGGAAATAAGGATGTTTTTTTTTCGGGGGGAATACGCTTGCACGTGCCCAGGGACACTTCCATAGCCCTGGGCATGAATCCTGGGCTCGAGTGGGTGAAATTTCAAAATATTTTCAAAGTCCTTTTTTTACCGTTTGGATGCATTTCCCCGGGCGACCAGCGGGGGGCGCCGGTCCCCGGACCCATGCATGACATCCCCCGGGTCAGGGCTACCTTCTGCGTGTTTAGTTGGGTGGAAATATGGATGTTTTTTTTTTCCCGGGGGGAATACGCTTGCACGTGCCCAGGGACACTTCCATAGCCCTGGGCATGAATCCTGGGCTCGAGTGGGTGAAATTTCAAAATATTTTCAAAGTCCTTTTTTCACCATTTGGATGCATTTCCCCGGGCGGCCAGCGGGGGGCGCCGGTCCCCGGACCCATGCATGACATCCCCCGGGTCAGGGCTACCTTCTGCGTGTTTAGTTGGGTGGAAATATGGATTTTTTTTCCGGGGGGAATACGCTTGCACGTGCCCAGGGACACTTCCATAGCCCTGGGCATGAATCCTGGGCTCGAGTGGGTGAAATTTCAAAATATTTTCAAAGTCCTTTTTTCACCGTTTGGATGCATTTCCCCGGGCGGCCAGCGGGGGGCGCCGGTCCCCGGACCCATGCATGACATCAGCCGGGTCAGGGCTACCTTCCACGTGTGGAGTTGGGTGGAAATATGGATGTTTTTTCCGGGGGGAATACGCTTGCACGTGCCCAGGGACACTTCCATAGCCCTGGGCATGAATCCTGGGCTCGAGTGGGTGAAATTTCAAAATATTTTCAAAGTCCTTTTTTCACCGTTTGGATGCATTTCCCCGGGCGGCCAGCGGGGGGCGCTGGTCCCCGGACCCATGCATGACATGCCCCGGGTCAGGGCTACCTTCTGCGTGTTTAGTTGGGTGGAAATATGGATGTTTTTTTCCGGGGGGAATACATTTGCACTTGCCCAGGGACACTTCCATAGCCCTGGGCATGAATCCTGGGCTCGAGTGGGTGAAATTTCAAAATATTTTCAAAGTCCTTTTTTCACCGTTTGGATGCATTTCCCCGGGCGGCCAGCGGGGGGCGCCGGTCCCCGGACCCATGCATGACATCCCCCGGGTCAGGGCTACCTTCCGCGTGTGGAGTTGGGTGGAAATATGGATGTTTTTTTCCGGGGGGAATACGCTTGCACGTGCCCAGGGACACTTCCATAGCCCTGGGCATGAATCCTGGGCTCGAGTGGGTGAAATTTCAAAATATTTTCAAAGTCCTTTTTTCACCGTTTGGATGCATTTCCCCGGGCGGCCAGCGGGGGGCGCCGGTCCCCGGACCCATGCATGACATGCCCCGGGTCAGGGCTACCTTCCGCATGTTTAGTTGGGTGGAAATATGGATGTTTTTTTTCCAGGGGGAAATACGCTTGCACGTGCCCAGGGACACTTCCATAGCCCTGGGCATGAATCCTGGGCTCGAGTGGGTGAAATTTCAAAATATTTTCAAAGTCCTTTTTTCACCGTTTGGATGCATTTCCCCGGGCGGCCAGCGGGGGGCGTCGGTCCCCGGACCCATGCATGACATCCCCCGGGTCAGGGCTACCTTCCGCATGTTTAGTTGGGTGGAAATATGGATCTTTTTTTTCCAGGGGGAAATACGCTTGCACGTGCCCAGGGACACTTCCATAGCCCTGGGCATGAATCCTGGGCTCGAGTGGGTGAAATTTCAAAATATTTTCAAAGTCCTTTTTTCACCGTTTGGATGCATTTCCCCGGGCGGCCAGCGGGGGGCGCCGGTCCCCGGACCCATGCATGACATGCCCCGGGTCAGGGCTACCTTCTGCGTGTGGAGTTGAGTGGAAATAGGGATGTTTTTTTTTTCCGGGGGGAATACGCTTGCACGTGCCCAGGGACACTTCCATAGCCCTGGGCATGAATCCTGGGCTCGAGTGGGTGAAATTTCAAAATATTTTCAAAGTCCTTTTTTCACCGTTTGGATGCATTTCCCCGGGTGGCCAGCGGGGGGCGCCGGTCCCCGGACCCATGCATGACATGCCCCGGGTCAGGGCTACCTTCCGCGTGTGGAGTTGGGTGGAAATATGGATGTTTTTTTTCCGGGGTGAATACGCTTGCACGTGCCCAGGGACACTTCCATAGCCCTGGGCATGAATCCTGGGCTCGAGTGGGTGAAATTTCAAAATATTTTCAAAGTCCTTTTTTCACCGTTTGGATGCATTTCCCCGGGCGGCCAGCGGGGGGCGCCGGTCCCCGGACCCATGCATGACATCCCCCGGGTCAGGGCTACCTTCTGCGTGTTTAGTTGGGTGGAAATATGGATTTTTTTTCCGGGGGGAATACGCTTGCACGTGCCCAGGGACACTTCCATAGCCCTGGGCATGAATCCTGGGCTCGAGTGGGTGAAATTTCAAAATATTTTCAAAGTCCTTTTTTCACCGTTTGGATGCATTTCCCCGGGTGGCCAGCGGGGGGCGCCGGTCCCCGGACCCATGCATGACATGCCCCGGGTCAGGGCTACCTTCCGCGTGTGGAGTTGGGTGGAAATATGGATGTTTTTTTTCCGGGGTGAATACGCTTGCACGTGCCCAGGGACACTTCCATAGCCCTGGGCATGAATCCTGGGCTCGAGTGGGTGAAATTTCAAAATATTTTCAAAGTCCTTTTTTCACCGTTTGGATGCATTTCCCCGGGCGGCCAGCGGGGGGCGCCGGTCCCCGGACCCATGCATGACATCCCCCGGGTCAGGGCTACCTTCCGCGTGTGGAGTTGGGTGGAAATATGGATGTTTTTTCCGGGGGGAATACGCTTGCACGTGCCCAGGGACACTTCCATAGCCCTGGGCATGAATCCTGGGCTCGAGTGGGTGAAATTTCAAAATATTTTCAAAGTCCTTTTTTCACCGTTTGGATGCATTTCCCCGGGCGGCCAGCGGGGGGCGCCGGTCCCCGGACCCATGCATGACATGCCCCGGGTCAGGGCTACCTTCCGCATGTTTAGTTGGGTGGAAATATGGATGTTTTTTTTTCAGGGGGAAATACGCTTGCACGTGCCCAGGGACACTTCCATAGCCCTGGGCATAAATCCTGGGCTCGAGTGGGTGAAATTTCAAAATATTTTCAAAGTCCTTTTTTCACCGTTTGGATGCATTTCCCCGGGCGGCCAGCGGGGGGCGTTGGTCCCCGGACCCATGCATGACATCCCCCGGGTCAGGGCTACCTTCCGCATGTTTAGTTGGGTGGAAATATGGATGTTTTTTTTCCAGGGGGAAATACGCTTGCACGTGCCCAGGGACACTTCCATAGCCCTGGGCATGAATCCTGGGCTCGAGTGGGTGAAATTTCAAAATATTTTCAAAGTCCTTTTTTCACCGTTTGGATGCATTTCCCCGGGCGGCCAGCGGGGGGCGCCGGTCCCCGGACCCATGCATGACATCCCCCGGGTCAGGGCTACCTTCCGCGTGTGGAGTTGGGTGGAAATATGGATGTTTTTTCCGGGGGGAATACGCTTGCACGTGCCCAGGGACACTTCCATAGCCCTGGGCATGAATCCTGGGCTCGAGTGGGTGAAATTTCAAAATATTTTCAAAGTCCTTTTTTCACCGTTTGGATGCATTTCCCCGGGCGGCCAGCGGGGGGCGCTGGTCCCCGGACCCATGCATGACATGCCCCGGGTCAGGGCTACCTTCTGCGTGTTTAGTTGGGTGGAAATATGGATGTTTTTCTCCGGGGGGAATACATTTGCACGTGCCCAGGGACACTTCCATAGCCCTGGGCATGAATCCTGGGCTCGAGTGGGTGAAATTTCAAAATATTTTCAAAGTCCTTTTTTCACCGTTTGGATGCATTTCCCCGGGCGGCCAGCGGGGGGCGCTGGTCCCCGGACCCATGCATGACATGCCCCGGGTCAGGGCTACCTTCTGCGTGTTTAGTTGGGTGGAAATATGGATGTTTTTTCCGGGGGGAATACGCTTGCACGTGCCCAGGGACACTTCCATAGCCCTGGGCATGAATCCTGGGCTCGAGTGGGTGAAATTTCAAAATATTTTCAAAGTCCTTTTTTCACCGTTTGGATGCATTTCCCCGGGCAACCAGCGGGGGGCGCCGGTCCCCGGACCCATGCATGACATGCCCCGGGTCAAGGCTACCTTCTGCGTGTGGAGTTGGGTGGAAATAAGGATGTTTTTTTTTTCCGGGGGGAATACGCTTGCACGTGCCCAGGGACACTTCCATAGCCCTGGGCATGAATCCTGGGCTCGAGTGGGTGAAATTTCAAAATATTTTCAAAGTCCTTTTTTATACCGTTTGGATGCATTTCCCCGGGCGGCCAGCGGGGGGCGCCGGTCCCCGGACCCATGCATGACATCCCCCGGGTCAGGGCTACCTTCCGCATGTGGAGTTGGGTGGAAACATGGATGTTTTTTTTGCGGGGGGAATACGCTTGCACGTGCCCAGGGACACTTCCATAGCCCTGGGCATGAATCCTGGGCTCGAGTGGGTGAAATTTCAAAATATTTTCAAAGTCCTTTTTTCACCGTTTGGATGCATTTCCCCGGGCAACCAGCGGGGGGCGCCGGTCCCCGGACCCATGCATGACATCCCCCGGGTCAGGGCTACCTTCTGCATGTTTAGTTGGGTGGAAATATGGATTTTTTTTTCCGGGGGGAATATGCTTGCACGTGCCCAGGGACACTTCCATAGCCCTGGGCATGAATCCTGGGCTCGAGTGGGTGAAATTTCAAAATATTTTCAAAGTCCTTTTTTCACCGTTTGGATGCATTTCCCCGGGCGGCCAGCGGGGGGCGCCGGTCCCCGGACCCATGCATGACATCCCCCGGGTCAGGGCTACCTTCCGCGTGTGGAGTTGGGTGGAAATATGGATGTTTTTTTCCGGGGGGAATACGCTTGCACGTGCCCAGGGACACTTCCATAGCCCTGGGCATGAATCCTGGGCTCGAGTGGGTGAAATTTCAAAATATTTTCAAAGTCTTTTTTTCACCGTTTGGATGCATTTCCCCGGGCGGCCAGCGGGGGGCGCTGGTCCCCGGACCCATGCATGACATGCCCCGGGTCAGGGCTACCTTCTGCGTGTTTAGTTGGGTGGAAATATGGATGTTTTTTTCCGGGGGGAATACATTTGCACGTGCCCAGGGACACTTCCATAGCCCTGGGCATGAATCCTGGGCTCGAGTGGGTGAAATTTCAAAATATTTTCAAAGTCCTTTTTTCACCGTTTGGATGCATTTCCCCGGGTGGCCAGCGGGGGGCGCCGGTCCCCGGACCCATGCATGACATGCCCCGGGTCAGGGCTACCTTCCGCGTGTGGAGTTGGGTGGAAATATGGATGTTTTTTTTCCGGGGTGAATACGCTTGCACGTGCCCAGGGACACTTCCATAGCCCTGGGCATGAATCCTGGGCTCGAGTGGGTGAAATTTCAAAATATTTTCAAAGTCCTTTTTTCACCGTTTGGATGCATTTCCCCGGGCGGCCAGCGGGGGGCGCCGATCCCCGGACCCATGCATGACATCCCCCGGGTCAGGGCTACCTTCCGCGTGTGGAGTTGGGTGGAAATAGGGATGTTTTTTTTCCGGGGTGAATACGCTTGCACGTGCCCAGGGACACTTCCATAGCCCTGGCCATGAATCCTGGGCTCGAGTGGGTGAAATGTCAAAATATTTTCAAAGTCCTTTTTTCACCGTTTGGATGCATTTCCCCGGGCGGCCAGCGGGGGGCGCCGGTCCCCGGACCCATGCATGACATGCCCCGGGTCAGGGCTACCTTCTGCGTGTGGAGTTGAGTGGAAATAGGGATGTTTTTTTTTTCCGGGGGGAATACGCTTGCACGTGCCCAGGGACACTTCCATAGCCCTGGCCATGAATCCTGGGCTCGAGTGGGTGAAATTTCAAAATATTTTCAAAGTCCTTTTTTCACCATTTGGATGCATTTCCCCGGGCGGCCAGCGGGGGGCGCCGGTCCCCGGACCCATGCATGACATCCCCCGGGTCAGGGCTACCTTCCGCATGTGGAGTTGGGTGGAAATAAGGATTTTTTTTTCGGGGGGAATACGCTTGCACGTGCCCAGGGACACTTCCATAGCCCTGGGCATGAATCCTGGGCTCGAGTGGGTGAAATTTCAAAATATTTTCAAAGTCCTTTTTTCACCGTTTGGATGCATTTCCCCGGGCGGCCAGCGGGGGGCGTCGGTCCCCGGACCCATGCATGACATCCCCCGGGTCAGGGCTACCTTCCGCATGTTTAGTTGGGTGGAAATATGGATGTTTTTTTCCAGGGGGAAATACGCTTGCACGTGCCCAGGGACACTTCCATAGCCCTGGGCATGAATCCTGGGCTCGAGTGGGTGAAATTTCAAAATATTTTCAAAGTCCTTTTTTCACCATTTGGATGCATTTCCCCGGGCGGCCAGCGGGGGGCGCCGGTCCCCGGACCCATGCATGACATCCCCCGGGTCAGGGCTACCTTCCGCATGTGGAGTTGGGTGGAAATAAGGATTTTTTTTTCGGGGGGAATACGCTTGCACGTGCCCAGGGACACTTCCATAGCCCTGGGCATGAATCCTGGGCTCGAGTGGGTGAAATTTCAAAATATTTTCAAAGTCCTTTTTTCACCGTTTGGATGCATTTCCCCGGGCGGCCAGCGGGGGGCGTCGGTCCCCGGACCCATGCATGACATCCCCCGGGTCAGGGCTACCTTCCGCATGTTTAGTTGGGTGGAAATATGGATGTTTTTTTCCAGGGGGAAATACGCTTGCACGTGCCCAGGGACACTTCCATAGCCCTGGGCATGAATCCTGGGCTCGAGTGGGTGAAATTTCAAAATATTTTCAAAGTCCTTTTTTCACCATTTGGATGCATTTCCCCGGGCGGCCAGCGGGGGGCGCCGGTCCCCGGACCCATGCATGACATCCCCCGGGTCAGGGCTACCTTCCGCATGTGGAGTTGGGTGGAAATAAGGATGTTTTTTTTTCGGGGGGAATACGCTTGCACGTGCCCAGGGACACTTCCATAGCCCTGGGCATGAATCCTGGGCTCGAGTGGGTGAAATTTCAAAATATTTTCAAAGTCCTTTTTTCACCGTTTGGATGCATTTCCCCGGGCGACCAGCGGGGGGCGCCGGTCCCCGGACCCATGCATGACATGCCCCGGGTCAGGGCTACCTTCCGCGTGTGGAGTTGGGTGGAAATATGGATGTTTTTTTTCCGGGGTGAATACGCTTGCACGTGCCCAGGGACACTTCCATAGCCCTGGGCATGAATCCTGGGCTCGAGTGGGTGAAATTTCAAAATATTTTCAAAGTCCTTTTTTCACCATTTGGATGCATTTCCCCGGGCGGCCAGCGGGGGGCGCCGGTCCCCGGACCCATGCATGACATGCCCCGGGTCAGGGCTACCTTCCGCGTGTGGAGTTGGGTGGAAATATGGATGTTTTTTTTCCGGGGTGAATACGCTTGCACGTGCCCAGGGACACTTCCATAGCCCTGGGCATGAATCCTGGGCTCGAGTGGGTGAAATTTCAAAATATTTTCAAAGTCCTTTTTTCACCGTTTGGATGCATTTCCCCGGGCGGCCAGCGGGGGGCGCCGGTCCCCGGACCCATGCATGACATCCCCCGGGTCAGGGCTACCTTCCGCGTGTGGAGTTGGGTGGAAATATGGATGTTTTTTTCCGGGGGGAATACGCTTGCACGTGCCCAGGGACACTTCCATAGCCCTGGGCATGAATCCTGGGCTCGAGTGGGTGAAATTTCAAAATATTTTCAAAGTCTTTTTTTCACCGTTTGGATGCATTTCCCCGGGCGGCCAGCGGGGGGCGCTGGTCCCCGGACCCATGCATGACATGCCCCGGGTCAGGGCTACCTTCTGCGTGTTTAGTTGGGTGGAAATATGGATGTTTTTTTCCGGGGGGAATACATTTGCACGTGCCCAGGGACACTTCCATAGCCCTGGGCATGAATCCTGGGCTCGAGTGGGTGAAATTTCAAAATATTTTCAAAGTCCTTTTTTCACCGTTTGGATGCATTTCCCCGGGTGGCCAGCGGTGGGCGCCGGTCCCCGGACCCATGCATGACATGCCCCGGGTCAGGGCTACCTTCCGCGTGTGGAGTTGGGTGGAAATATGGATGTTTTTTTTCCGGGGTGAATACGCTTGCACGTGCCCAGGGACACTTCCATAGCCCTGGGCATGAATCCTGGGCTCGAGTGGGTGAAATTTCAAAATATTTTCAAAGTCCTTTTTTCACCGTTTGGATGCATTTCCCCGGGCGGCCAGCGGGGGGCGCCGATCCCCGGACCCATGCATGACATCCCCCGGGTCAGGGCTACCTTCCGCGTGTGGAGTTGGGTGGAAATAGGGATGTTTTTTTTCCGGGGTGAATACGCTTGCACGTGCCCAGGGACACTTCCATAGCCCTGGCCATGAATCCTGGGCTCGAGTGGGTGAAATGTCAAAATATTTTCAAAGTCCTTTTTTCACCGTTTGGATGCATTTCCCCGGGCGGCCAGCGGGGGGCGCCGGTCCCCGGACCCATGCATGACATGCCCCGGGTCAGGGCTACCTTCTGCGTGTGGAGTTGAGTGGAAATAGGGATGTTTTTTTTTTTTCCGGGGGGAATACGCTTGCACGTGCCCAGGGACACTTCCATAGCCCTGGCCATGAATCCTGGGCTCGAGTGGGTGAAATTTCAAAATATTTTCAAAGTCCTTTTTTCACCATTTGGATGCATTTCCCCGGGCGGCCAGCGGGGGGCGCCGGTCCCCGGACCCATGCATGACATCCCCCGGGTCAGGGCTACCTTCCGCATGTGGAGTTGGGTGGAAATAAGGATTTTTTTTTCGGGGGGAATACGCTTGCACGTGCCCAGGGACACTTCCATAGCCCTGGGCATGAATCCTGGGCTCGAGTGGGTGAAATTTCAAAATATTTTCAAAGTCCTTTTTTCACCGTTTGGATGCATTTCCCCGGGCGGCCAGCGGGGGGCGTCGGTCCCCGGACCCATGCATGACATCCCCCGGGTCAGGGCTACCTTCCGCATGTTTAGTTGGGTGGAAATATGGATGTTTTTTTCCAGGGGGAAATACGCTTGCACGTGCCCAGGGACACTTCCATAGCCCTGGGCATGAATCCTGGGCTCGAGTGGGTGAAATTTCAAAATATTTTCAAAGTCCTTTTTTCACCATTTGGATGCATTTCCCCGGGCGGCCAGCGGGGGGCGCCGGTCCCCGGACCCATGCATGACATCCCCCGGGTCAGGGCTACCTTCCGCATGTGGAGTTGGGTGGAAATAAGGATGTTTTTTTTTCGGGGGGAATACGCTTGCACGTGCCCAGGGACACTTCCATAGCCCTGGGCATGAATCCTGGGCTCGAGTGGGTGAAATTTCAAAATATTTTCAAAGTCCTTTTTTCACCGTTTGGATGCATTTCCCCGGGCGACCAGCGGGGGGCGCCGGTCCCCGGACCCATGCATGACATCCCCCGGGTCAGGGCTACCTTCTGCGTGTTTAGTTGGGTGGAAATATGGATGTTTTTTTTTTCCCGGGGGGAATACGCTTGCACGTGCCCAGGGACACTTCCATAGCCCTGGGCATGAATCCTGGGCTCGAGTGGGTGAAATTTCAAAATATTTTCAAAGTCCTTTTTTCACCATTTGGATGCATTTCCCCGGGCGGCCAGCGGGGGGCGCCGGTCCCCGGACCCATGCATGACATCCCCCGGGTCAGGGCTACCTTCTGCGTGTTTAGTTGGGTGGAAATATGGATTTTTTTTCCGGGGGGAATACGCTTGCACGTGCCCAGGGACACTTCCATAGCCCTGGGCATGAATCCTGGGCTCGAGTGGGTGAAATTTCAAAATATTTTCAAAGTCCTTTTTTCACCGTTTGGATGCATTTCCCCGGGCGGCCAGCGGGGGGCGCCGGTCCCCGGACCCATGCATGACATCCCCCGGGTCAGGGCTACCTTCCGCGTGTGGAGTTGGGTGGAAATATGGATGTTTTTTCCGGGGGGAATACGCTTGCACGTGCCCAGGGACACTTCCATAGCCCTGGGCATGAATCCTGGGCTCGAGTGGGTGAAATTTCAAAATATTTTCAAAGTCCTTTTTTCACCGTTTGGATGCATTTCCCCGGGCGGCCAGCGGGGGGCGCTGGTCCCCGGACCCATGCATGACATGCCCCGGGTCAGGGCTACCTTCTGCGTGTTTAGTTGGGTGGAAATATGGATGTTTTTTTCCGGGGGGAATACATTTGCACTTGCCCAGGGACACTTCCATAGCCCTGGGCATGAATCCTGGGCTCGAGTGGGTGAAATTTCAAAATATTTTCAAAGTCCTTTTTTCACCGTTTGGATGCATTTCCCCGGGCGGCCAGCGGGGGGCGTCGGTCCCCGGACCCATGCATGACATCCCCCGGGTCAGGGCTACCTTCCGCATGTTTAGTTGGGTGGAAATATGGATGTTTTTTTCCAGGGGGAAATACGCTTGCACGTGCCCAGGGACACTTCCATAGCCCTGGGCATGAATCCTGGGCTCGAGTGGGTGAAATTTCAAAATATTTTCAAAGTCCTTTTTTCACCATTTGGATGCATTTCCCCGGGCGGCCAGCGGGGGGCGCCGGTCCCCGGACCCATGCATGACATCCCCCGGGTCAGGGCTACCTTCCGCATGTGGAGTTGGGTGGAAATAAGGATGTTTTTTTTTCGGGGGGAATACGCTTGCACGTGCCCAGGGACACTTCCATAGCCCTGGGCATGAATCCTGGGCTCGAGTGGGTGAAATTTCAAAATATTTTCAAAGTCCTTTTTTTACCGTTTGGATGCATTTCCCCGGGCGACCAGCGGGGGGCGCCGGTCCCCGGACCCATGCATGACATCCCCCGGGTCAGGGCTACCTTCTGCGTGTTTAGTTGGGTGGAAATATGGATGTTTTTTTTTTCCCGGGGGGAATACGCTTGCACGTGCCCAGGGACACTTCCATAGCCCTGGGCATGAATCCTGGGCTCGAGTGGGTGAAATTTCAAAATATTTTCAAAGTCCTTTTTTCACCATTTGGATGCATTTCCCCGGGCGGCCAGCGGGGGGCGCCGGTCCCCGGACCCATGCATGACATCCCCCGGGTCAGGGCTACCTTCTGCGTGTTTAGTTGGGTGGAAATATGGATTTTTTTTCCGGGGGGAATACGCTTGCACGTGCCCAGGGACACTTCCATAGCCCTGGGCATGAATCCTGGGCTCGAGTGGGTGAAATTTCAAAATATTTTCAAAGTCCTTTTTTCACCGTTTGGATGCATTTCCCCGGGCGGCCAGCGGGGGGCGCCGGTCCCCGGACCCATGCATGACATCAGCCGGGTCAGGGCTACCTTCCACGTGTGGAGTTGGGTGGAAATATGGATGTTTTTTCCGGGGGGAATACGCTTGCACGTGCCCAGGGACACTTCCATAGCCCTGGGCATGAATCCTGGGCTCGAGTGGGTGAAATTTCAAAATATTTTCAAAGTCCTTTTTTCACCGTTTGGATGCATTTCCCCGGGCGGCCAGCGGGGGGCGCTGGTCCCCGGACCCATGCATGACATGCCCCGGGTCAGGGCTACCTTCTGCGTGTTTAGTTGGGTGGAAATATGGATGTTTTTTTCCGGGGGGAATACATTTGCACTTGCCCAGGGACACTTCCATAGCCCTGGGCATGAATCCTGGGCTCGAGTGGGTGAAATTTCAAAATATTTTCAAAGTCCTTTTTTCACCGTTTGGATGCATTTCCCCGGGCGGCCAGCGGGGGGCGCCGGTCCCCGGACCCATGCATGACATCCCCCGGGTCAGGGCTACCTTCCGCGTGTGGAGTTGGGTGGAAATATGGATGTTTTTTTCCGGGGGGAATACGCTTGCACGTGCCCAGGGACACTTCCATAGCCCTGGGCATGAATCCTGGGCTCGAGTGGGTGAAATTTCAAAATATTTTCAAAGTCCTTTTTTCACCGTTTGGATGCATTTCCCCGGGCGGCCAGCGGGGGGCGCCGGTCCCCGGACCCATGCATGACATGCCCCGGGTCAGGGCTACCTTCCGCATGTTTAGTTGGGTGGAAATATGGATGTTTTTTTTCCAGGGGGAAATACGCTTGCACGTGCCCAGGGACACTTCCATAGCCCTGGGCATGAATCCTGGGCTCGAGTGGGTGAAATTTCAAAATATTTTCAAAGTCCTTTTTTCACCGTTTGGATGCATTTCCCCGGGCGGCCAGCGGGGGGCGTCGGTCCCCGGACCCATGCATGACATCCCCCGGGTCAGGGCTACCTTCCGCATGTTTAGTTGGGTGGAAATATGGATCTTTTTTTTCCAGGGGGAAATACGCTTGCACGTGCCCAGGGACACTTCCATAGCCCTGGGCATGAATCCTGGGCTCGAGTGGGTGAAATTTCAAAATATTTTCAAAGTCCTTTTTTCACCGTTTGGATGCATTTCCCCGGGCGGCCAGCGGGGGGCGCCGGTCCCCGGACCCATGCATGACATGCCCCGGGTCAGGGCTACCTTCTGCGTGTGGAGTTGAGTGGAAATAGGGATGTTTTTTTTTTCCGGGGGGAATACGCTTGCATGTGCCCAGGGACACTTCCATAGCCCTGGCCATGAATCCTGGGCTCGAGTGGGTGAAATTTCAAAATATTTTCAAAGTCCTTTTTTCACCATTTGGATGCATTTCCCCGGGCGGCCAGCGGGGGGCGCCGGTCCCCGGACCCATGCATGACATCCCCCGGGTCAGGGCTACCTTCCGCATGTGGAGTTGGGTGGAAATAAGGATGTTTTTTTTTCGGGGGGAATACGCTTGCACGTGCCCAGGGACACTTCCATAGCCCTGGGCATGAATCCTGGGCTCGAGTGGGTGAAATTTCAAAATATTTTCAAAGTCCTTTTTTCACCGTTTGGATGCATTTCCCCGGGCGGCCAGCGGGGGGCGCCGGTCCCCGGACCCATGCATGACATCCCCCGGGTCAGGGCTACCTTCCGCGTGTGGAGTTGGGTGGAAATATGGATGTTTTTTCCGGGGGGAATACGCTTGCACGTGCCCAGGGACACTTCCATAGCCCTGGGCATGAATCCTGGGCTCGAGTGGGTGAAATTTCAAAATATTTTCAAAGTCCTTTTTTCACCGTTTGGATGCATTTCCCCGGGCGGCCAGCGGGGGGCGCCGGTCCCCGGACCCATGCATGACATCCCCCGGGTCAGGGCTACCTTCCGCGTGTGGAGTTGGGTGGAAATATGGATGTTTTTTCCGGGGGGAATACGCTTGCACGTGCCCAGGGACACTTCCATAGCCCTGGGCATGAATCCTGGGCTCGAGTGGGTGAAATTTCAAAATATTTTCAAAGTCCTTTTTTCACCGTTTGGATGCATTTCCCCGGGCGGCCAGCGGGGGGCGTCGGTCCCCGGACCCATGCATGACATCCCCCGGGTCAGGGCTACCTTCCGCATGTTTAGTTGGGTGGAAATATGGATCTTTTTTTTCCAGGGGGAAATACGCTTGCACGTGCCCAGGGACACTTCCATAGCCCTGGGCATGAATCCTGGGCTCGAGTGGGTGAAATTTCAAAATATTTTCAAAGTCCTTTTTTCACCGTTTGGATGCATTTCCCCGGGCGGCCAGCGGGGGGCGCCGGTCCCCGGACCCATGCATGACATGCCCCGGGTCAGGGCTACCTTCTGCGTGTGGAGTTGAGTGGAAATAGGGATGTTTTTTTTTTCCGGGGGGAATACGCTTGCATGTGCCCAGGGACACTTCCATAGCCCTGGCCATGAATCCTGGGCTCGAGTGGGTGAAATTTCAAAATATTTTCAAAGTCCTTTTTTCACCATTTGGATGCATTTCCCCGGGCGGCCAGCGGGGGGCGCCGGTCCCCGGACCCATGCATGACATCCCCCGGGTCAGGGCTACCTTCCGCATGTGGAGTTGGGTGGAAATAAGGATGTTTTTTTTTCGGGGGGAATACGCTTGCACGTGCCCAGGGACACTTCCATAGCCCTGGGCATGAATCCTGGGCTCGAGTGGGTGAAATTTCAAAATATTTTCAAAGTCCTTTTTTCACCATTTGGATGCATTTCCCCGGGCGGCCAGCGGGGGGCGCCGGTCCCCGGACCCATGCATGACATCCCCCGGGTCAGGGCTACCTTCCGCATGTGGAGTTGGGTGGAAATAAGGATGTTTTTTTTTCGGGGGGAATACGCTTGCACGTGCCCAGGGACACTTCCATAGCCCTGGGCATGAATCCTGGGCTCGAGTGGGTGAAATTTCAAAATATTTTCAAAGTCCTTTTTTCACCGTTTGGATGCATTTCCCCGGGCGGCCAGCGGGGGGCGCCGGTCCCCGGACCCATGCATGACATCCCCCGGGTCAGGGCTACCTTCCGCGTGTGGAGTTGGGTGGAAATATGGATGTTTTTTCCGGGGGGAATACGCTTGCACGTGCCCAGGGACACTTCCATAGCCCTGGGCATGAATCCTGGGCTCGAGTGGGTGAAATTTCAAAATATTTTCAAAGTCCTTTTTTCACCGTTTGGATGCATTTCCCCGGGCGGCCAGCGGGGGGCGCCGGTCCCCGGACCCATGCATGACATCCCCCGGGTCAGGGCTACCTTCCGCGTGTGGAGTTGAGTGGAAATAGGGATGTTTTTTTTTTCCGGGGGGAATACGCTTGCATGTGCCCAGGGACACTTCCATAGCCCTGGCCATGAATCCTGGGCTCGAGTGGGTGAAATTTCAAAATATTTTCAAAGTCCTTTTTTCACCGTTTGGATGCATTTCCCCGGGCGGCCAGCGGGGGGCGCCGGTCCCCGGACCCATGCATGACATCCCCCGGGTCAGGGCTACCTTCCGCGTGTGGAGTTGGGTGGAAATATGGATGTTTTTTCCGGGGGGAATACGCTTGCACGTGCCCAGGGACACTTCCATAGCCCTGGCCATGAATCCTGGGCTCGAGTGGGTGAAATTTCAAAATATTTTCAAAGTCCTTTTTTCACCATTTGGATGCATTTCCCCGGGCGGCCAGCGGGGGGCGCCGGTCCCCGGACCCATGCATGACATCCCCCGGGTCAGGGCTACCTTCCGCATGTGGAGTTGGGTGGAAATAAGGATGTTTTTTTTTCGGGGGGAATACGCTTGCACGTGCCCAGGGACACTTCCATAGCCCTGGGCATGAATCCTGGGCTCGAGTGGGTGAAATTTCAAAATATTTTCAAAGTCCTTTTTTCACCGTTTGGATGCATTTCCCCGGGCGGCCAGCGGGGGGCGCCGGTCCCCGGACCCATGCATGACATCCCCCGGGTCAGGGCTACCTTCCGCGTGTGGAGTTGGGTGGAAATATGGATGTTTTTTCCGGGGGGAATACGCTTGCACGTGCCCAGGGACACTTCCATAGCCCTGGGCATGAATCCTGGGCTCGAGTGGGTGAAATTTCAAAATATTTTCAAAGTCCTTTTTTCACCGTTTGGATGCATTTCCCCGGGCGGCCAGCGGGGGGCGCCGGTCCCCGGACCCATGCATGACATCCCCCGGGTCAGGGCTACCTTCCGCGTGTGGAGTTGGGTGGAAATATGGATGTTTTTTCCGGGGGGAATACGCTTGCACGTGCCCAGGGACACTTCCATAGCCCTGGGCATGAATCCTGGGCTCGAGTGGGTGAAATTTCAAAATATTTTCAAAGTCCTTTTTTCACCGTTTGGATGCATTTCCCCGGGCGGCCAGCGGGGGGCGCTGGTCCCCGGACCCATGCTTGACATGCCCCGGGTCAGGGCTACATTCTGCGTGTTTAGTTGGGTGGAAATATGGATGTTTTTTTCCGGGGGGAATACATTTGCACTTGCCCAGGGACACTTCCATAGCCCTGGGCATGAATCCTGGGCTCGAGTGGGTGAAATTTCAAAATATTTTCAAAGTCCTTTTTTCACCGTTTGGATGCATTTCCCCGGGTGGCCAGCGGGGGGCGCCGGTCCCCGGACCCATGCATGACATGCCCCGGGTCAGGGCTACCTTCCGCGTGTGGAGTTGGGTGGAAATATGGATGTTTTTTTTCCGGGGTAAATACGCTTGCACGTGCCCAGGGACACTTCCATAGCCCTGGGCATGAATCCTGGGCTCGAGTGGGTGAAATTTCAAAATATTTTCAAAGTCCTTTTTTCACCGTTTGGATGCATTTCCCCGGGCGGCCAGCGGGGGGCGCCGGTCCCCGGACCCATGCATGACATCCCCCGGGTCAGGGCTACCTTCCGCGTGTGGAGTTGGGTGGAAATATGGATGTTTTTTCCGGGGGGAATACGCTTGCACGTGCCCAGGGACACTTCCATAGCCCTGGGCATGAATCCTGGGCTCGAGTGGGTGAAATTTCAAAATATTTTCAAAGTCCTTTTTTCACCGTTTGGATGCATTTCCCCGGGCGGCCAGCGGGGGGCGCCGGTCCCCGGACCCATGCATGACATCCCCCGGGTCAGGGCTACCTTCCGCGTGTGCAGTTGGGTGGAAATATGGATGTTTTTTCCGGGGGGAATACGCTTGCACGTGCCCAGGGACACTTCCATAGCCCTGGCCATGAATCCTGGGCTCGAGTGGGTGAAATTTCAAAATATTTTCAAAGTCCTTTTTTCACCATTTGGATGCATTTCCCCGGGCGGCCAGCGGGGGGCGCCGGTCCCCGGACCCATGCATGACATCCCCCGGGTCAGGGCTACCTTCCGCGTGTGGAGTTGGGTGGAAATATGGATGTTTTTTCCGGGGGGAATACGCTTGCACGTGCCCAGGGACACTTCCATAGCCCTGGGCATGAATCCTGGGCTCGAGTGGGTGAAATTTCAAAATATTTTCAAAGTCCTTTTTTCACCGTTTGGATGCATTTCCCCGGGCGGCCAGCGGGGGGCGCTGGTCCCCGGACCCATGCTTGACATGCCCCGGGTCAGGGCTACATTCTGCGTGTTTAGTTGGGTGGAAATATGGATGTTTTTTTCCGGGGGGAATACATTTGCACTTGCCCAGGGACACTTCCATAGCCCTGGGCATGAATCCTGGGCTCGAGTGGGTGAAATTTCAAAATATTTTCAAAGTCCTTTTTTCACCGTTTGGATGCATTTCCCCGGGTGGCCAGCGGGGGGCGCCGGTCCCCGGACCCATGCATGACATGCCCCGGGTCAGGGCTACCTTCCGCGTGTGGAGTTGGGTGGAAATATGGATGTTTTTTTTTCGGGGGGAATACGCTTGCACGTGCCCAGGGACACTTCCATAGCCCTGGGCATGAATCCTGGGCTCGAGTGGGTGAAATTTCAAAATATTTTCAAAGTCCTTTTTTCACCGTTTGGATGCATTTCCCCGGGCGGCCAGCGGGGGGCGCCGGTCCCCGGACCCATGCATGACATCCCCCGGGTCAGGGCTACCTTCCGCGTGTCGAGTTGGGTGGAAATATGGATGTTTTTTCCGGGGGGAATACGCTTGCACGTGCCCAGGGACACTTCCATAGCCCTGGGCATGAATCCTGGGCTCGAGTGGGTGAAATTTCAAAATATTTTCAAAGTCCTTTTTTCACCGTTTGGATGCATTTCCCCGGGCGGCCAGCGGGGGGCGCTGGTCCCCGGACCCATGCTTGACATGCCCCGGGTCAGGGCTACATTCTGCGTGTTTAGTTGGGTGGAAATATGGATGTTTTTTTCCGGGGGGAATACATTTGCACTTGCCCAGGGACACTTCCATAGCCCTGGGCATGAATCCTGGGCTCGAGTGGGTGAAATTTCAAAATATTTTCAAAGTCCTTTTTTCACCGTTTGGATGCATTTCCCCGGGCGGCCAGCGGGGGGCGCCGGTCCCCGGACCCATGCATGACATCCCCCGGGTCAGGGCTACCTTCCGCGTGTGGAGTTGGGTGGAAATATGGATGTTTTTTCCGGGGGGAATACGCTTGCACGTGCCCAGGGACACTTCCATAGCCCTGGGCATGAATCCTGGGCTCGAGTGGGTGAAATTTCAAAATATTTTCAAAGTCCTTTTTTCACCGTTTGGATGCATTTCCCCGGGCGGCCAGCGGGGGGCGCCGGTCCCCGGACCCATGCATGACATGCCCCGGGTCAGGGCTACCTTCCGCATGTTTAGTTGGGTGGAAATATGGATGTTTTTTTTCCAGGGGGAAATACGCTTGCACGTGCCCAGGGACACTTCCATAGCCCTGGGCATGAATCCTGGGCTCGAGTGGGTGAAATTTCAAAATATTTTCAAAGTCCTTTTTTCACCGTTTGGATGCATTTCCCCGGGCGGCCAGCGGGGGGCGCCGGTCCCCGGACCCATGCATGACATCCCCCGGGTCAGGGCTACCTTCCGCGTGTGGAGTTGGGTGGAAATATGGATGTTTTTTTCCGGGGGGAATACGCTTGCACGTGCCCAGGGACACTTCCATAGCCCTGGGCATGAATCCTGGGCTCGAGTGGGTGAAATTTCAAAATATTTTCAAAGTCCTTTTTTCACCGTTTGGATGCATTTCCCCGGGCGGCCAGCGGGGGGCGCTGGTCCCCGGACCCATGCATGACATGCCCCGGGTCAGGACTACCTTCTGCGTGTTTAGTTGGGTGGAAATATGGATGTTTTTTTCCGGGGGAAATACATTTGCACTTGCCCAGGGACACTTCCATAGCCCTGGGCATGAATCCTGGGCTCGAGTGGGTGAAATTTCAAAATATTTTCAAAGTCCTTTTTTCACCGTTTGGATGCATTTCCCCGGGTGGCCAGCGGGGGGCGCCGGTCCCCGGACCCATGCATGACATGCCCCGGGTCAGGGCTACCTTCCGCGTGTGGAGTTGGGTGGAAATATGGATGTTTTTTTTCCGGGGTGAATACGCTTGCACGTGCCCAGGGACACTTCCATAGCCCTGGGCATGAATCCTGGGCTCGAGTGGGTGAAATTTCAAAATATTTTCAAAGTCCTTTTTTCACCGTTTGGATGCATTTCCCCGGGCGGCCAGCGGGGGGCGCCGGTCCCCGGACCCATGCATGACATGCCCCGGGTCAGGGCTACCTTCTGCGTGTTTAGTTGGGTGGAAATATGGATGTTTTTTTCCGGGGGAAATACATTTGCACTTGCCCAGGGACACTTCCATAGCCCTGGGCATGAATCCTGGGCTCGAGTGGGTGAAATTTCAAAATATTTTCAAAGTCCTTTTTTCACCGTTTGGATGCATTTCCCCGGGTGGCCAGCGGGGGGCGCCGGTCCCCGGACCCATGCATGACATGCCCCGGGTCAGGGCTACCTTCCGCGTGTGGAGTTGGGTGGAAATATGGATGTTTTTTTTCCGGGGTGAATACGCTTGCACGTGCCCAGGGACACTTCCATAGCCCTGGGCATGAATCCTGGGCTCGAGTGGGTGAAATTTCAAAATATTTTCAAAGTCCTTTTTTCACCGTTTGGATGCATTTCCCCGGGCGGCCAGCGGGGGGCGCCGGTCCCCGGACCCATGCATGACATCCCCCGGGTCAGGGCTACCTTCCGCGTGTGGAGTTGGGTGGAAATATGGATGTTTTTTCCGGGGGGAATACGCTTGCACGTGCCCAGGGACACTTCCATAGCCCTGGGCATGAATCCTGGGCTCGAGTGGGTGAAATTTCAAAATATTTTCAAAGTCCTTTTTTCACCGTTTGGATGCATTTCCCCGGGCGGCCAGCGGGGGGCGCCGGTCCCCGGACCCATGCATGACATGCCCCGGGTCAGGGCTACCTTCCGCGTGTGGAGTTGGGTGGAAATATGGATGTTTTTTTTCCGGGGTGAATACGCTTGCACGTGCCCAGGGACACTTCCATAGCCCTGGGCATGAATCCTGGGCTCGAGTGGGTGAAATTTCAAAATATTTTCAAAGTCCTTTTTTCACCGTTTGGATGCATTTCCCCGGGCGGCCAGCGGGGGGCGCCGGTCCCCGGACCCATGCATGACATCCCCCGGGTCAGGGCTACCTTCCGCGTGTGGAGTTGGGTGGAAATATGGATGTTTTTTCCGGGGGGAATACGCTTGCACGTGCCCAGGGACACTTCCATAGCCCTGGGCATGAATCCTGGGCTCGAGTGGGTGAAATTTCAAAATATTTTCAAAGTCCTTTTTTCACCGTTTGGATGCATTTCCCCGGGCGGCCAGCGGGGGGCGCCGGTCCCCGGACCCATGCATGACATCCCCCGGGTCAGGGCTACCTTCCGCGTGTGGAGTTGGGTGGAAATATGGATGTTTTTTCCGGGGGGAATACGCTTGCACGTGCCCAGGGACACTTCCATAGCCCTGGGCATGAATCCTGGGCTCGAGTGGGTGAAATTTCAAAATATTTTCAAAGTCCTTTTTTCACCGTTTGGATGCATTTCCCCGGGCGGCCAGCGGGGGGCGCTGGTCCCCGGACCCATGCATGACATGCCCCGGGTCAGGGCTACCTTCTGCGTGTTTAGTTGGGTGGAAATATGGATGTTTTTTTCCGGGGGGAATACATTTGCACTTGCCCAGGGACACTTCCATAGCCCTGGGCATGAATCCTGGGCTCGAGTGGGTGAAATTTCAAAATATTTTCAAAGTCCTTTTTTCACCGTTTGGATGCATTTCCCCGGGTGGCCAGCGGGGGGCGCCGGTCCCCGGACCCATGCATGACATGCCCCGGGTCAGGGCTACCTTCCGCGTGTGGAGTTGGGTGGAAATATGGATGTTTTTTTTCCGGGGTGAATACGCTTGCACGTGCCCAGGGACACTTCCATAGCCCTGGGCATGAATCCTGGGCTCGAGTGGGTGAAATTTCAAAATATTTTCAAAGTCCTTTTTTCACCGTTTGGATGCATTTCCCCGGGCGGCCAGCGGGGGGCGCCGGTCCCCGGACCCATGCATGACATCCCCCGGGTCAGGGCTACCTTCCGCATGTGGAGTTGGGTGGAAATAAGGATGTTTTTTTTTCGGGGGGAATACGCTTGCACGTGCCCAGGGACACTTCCATAGCCCTGGGCATGAATCCTGGGCTCGAGTGGGTGAAATTTCAAAATATTTTCAAAGTCCTTTTTTCACCATTTGGATGCATTTCCCCGGGCGGCCAGCGGGGGGCGCCGGTCCCCGGACCCATGCATGACATCCCCCGGGTCAGGGCTACCTTCCGCATGTGGAGTTGGGTGGAAATAAGGATGTTTTTTTTTCGGGGGGAATACGCTTGCACGTGCCCAGGGACACTTCCATAGCCCTGGGCATGAATCCTGGGCTCGAGTGGGTGAAATTTCAAAATATTTTCAAAGTCCTTTTTTCACCGTTTGGATGCATTTCCCCGGGCGGCCAGCGGGGGGCGCCGGTCCCCGGACCCATGCATGACATCCCCCGGGTCAGGTCTACCTTCCGCGTGTGGAGTTGGGTGGAAATATGGATGTTTTTTTCCGGGGGGAATACGCTTGCACGTGCCCAGGGACACTTCCATAGCCCTGGGCATGAATCCTGGGCTCGAGTGGGTGAAATTTCAAAATATTTTCAAAGTCCTTTTTTCACCGTTTGGATGCATTTCCCCGGGCGGCCAGCGGGGGGCGCTGGTCCCCGGACCCATGCTTGACATGCCCCGGGTCAGGGCTACATTCTGCGTGTTTAGTTGGGTGGAAATATGGATGTTTTTTTCCGGGGGGAATACATTTGCACTTGCCCAGGGACACTTCCATAGCCCTGGGCATGAATCCTGGGCTCGAGTGGGTGAAATTTCAAAATATTTTCAAAGTCCTTTTTTCACCGTTTGGATGCATTTCCCCGGGTGGCCAGCGGGGGGCGCCGGTCCCCGGACCCATGCATGACATGCCCCGGGTCAGGGCTACCTTCCGCGTGTGGAGTTGGGTGGAAATATGGATGTTTTTTTTCCGGGGTGAATACGCTTGCACGTGCCCAGGGACACTTCCATAGCCCTGGGCATGAATCCTGGGCTCGAGTGGGTGAAATTTCAAAATATTTTCAAAGTCCTTTTTTCACCGTTTGGATGCATTTCCCCGGGCGGCCAGCGGGGGGCGCCGGTCCCCGGACCCATGCATGACATCCCCCGGGTCAGGGCTACCTTCCGCGTGTGGAGTTGGGTGGAAATATGGATGTTTTTTCCGGGGGGAATACGCTTGCACGTGCCCAGGGACACTTCCATAGCCCTGGGCATGAATCCTGGGCTCGAGTGGGTGAAATTTCAAAATATTTTCAAAGTCCTTTTTTCACCGTTTGGATGCATTTCCCCGGGCGGCCAGCGGGGGGCGCCGGTCCCCGGACCCATGCATGACATGCCCCGGGTCAGGGCTACCTTCCGCATGTTTAGTTGGGTGGAAATATGGATGTTTTTTTTCCAGGGGGAAATACGCTTGCACGTGCCCAGGGACACTTCCATAGCCCTGGGCATGAATCCTGGGCTCGAGTGGGTGAAATTTCAAAATATTTTCAAAGTCCTTTTTTCACCGTTTGGATGCATTTCCCCGGGCGGCCAGCGGGGGGCGCCGGTCCCCGGACCCATGCATGACATCCCCCGGGTCAGGGCTACCTTCCGCATGTGGAGTTGGGTGGAAATAAGGATGTTTTTTTTTCGGGGGGAATACGCTTGCACGTGCCCAGGGACACTTCCATAGCCCTGGGCATGAATCCTGGGCTCGAGTGGGTGAAATTTCAAAATATTTTCAAAGTCCTTTTTTCACCGTTTGGATGCATTTCCCCGGGCGGCCAGCGGGGGGCGCCGGTCCCCGGACCCATGCATGACATCCCCCGGGTCAGGGCTACCTTCCGCGTGTGGAGTTGGGTGGAAATATGGATGTTTTTTCCGGGGGGAATACGCTTGCACGTGCCCAGGGACACTTCCATAGCCCTGGGCATGAATCCTGGGCTCGAGTGGGTGAAATTTCAAAATATTTTCAAAGTCCTTTTTTCACCGTTTGGATGCATTTCCCCGGGCGGCCAGCGGGGGGCGCTGGTCCCCGGACCCATGCTTGACATGCCCCGGGTCAGGGCTACATTCTGCGTGTTTAGTTGGGTGGAAATATGGATGTTTTTTTCCGGGGTGAATACGCTTGCACGTGCCCAGGGACACTTCCATAGCCCTGGGCATGAATCCTGGGCTCGAGTGGGTGAAATTTCAAAATATTTTCAAAGTCCTTTTTTCACCGTTTGGATGCATTTCCCCGGGCGGCCAGCGGGGGGCGCCGGTCCCCGGACCCATGCATGACATCCCCCGGGTCAGGGCTACCTTCCGCGTGTGGAGTTGGGTGGAAATATGGATGTTTTTTCCGGGGGGAATACGCTTGCACGTGCCCAGGGACACTTCCATAGCCCTGGGCATGAATCCTGGGCTCAAGTGGGTGAAATTTCAAAATATTTTCAAAGTCCTTTTTTCACCGTTTGGATGCATTTCCCCGGGCGGCCAGCGGGGGGCGCCGGTCCCCGGACCCATGCATGACATGCCCCGGGTCAGGGCTACCTTCCGCATGTTTAGTTGGGTGGAAATATGGATGTTTTTTTTCCAGGGGGAAATACGCTTGCACGTGCCCAGGGACACTTCCATAGCCCTGGGCATGAATCCTGGGCTCGAGTGGGTGAAATTTCAAAATATTTTCAAAGTCCTTTTTTCACCGTTTGGATGCATTTCCCCGGGCGGCCAGCGGGGGGCGCCGGTCCCCGGACCCATGCATGACATCCCCCGGGTCAGGGCTACCTTCCGCGTGTGGAGTTGGGTGGAAATATGGATGTTTTTTCCGGGGGGAATACGCTTGCACGTGCCCAGGGACACTTCCATAGCCCTGGGCATGAATCCTGGGCTCGAGTGGGTGAAATTTCAAAATATTTTCAAAGTCCTTTTTTCACCGTTTGGATGCATTTCCCCGGGCGGCCAGCGGGGGGCGCTGGTCCCCGGACCCATGCATGACATGCCCCGGGTCAGGGCTACCTTCTGCGTGTTTAGTTGGGTGGAAATATGGATGTTTTTTTCCGGGGGGAATACATTTGCACTTGCCCAGGGACACTTCCATAGCCCTGGGCATGAATCCTGGGCTCGAGTGGGTGAAATTTCAAAATATTTTCAAAGTCCTTTTTTCACCGTTTGGATGCATTTCCCCGGGTGGCCAGCGGGGGGCGCCGGTCCCCGGACCCATGCATGACATGCCCCGGGTCAGGGCTACCTTCCGCGTGTGGAGTTGGGTGGAAATATGGATGTTTTTTTTCCGGGGTGAATACGCTTGCACGTGCCCAGGGACACTTCCATAGCCCTGGGCATGAATCCTGGGCTCGAGTGGGTGAAATTTCAAAATATTTTCAAAGTCCTTTTTTCACCGTTTGGATGCATTTCCCCGGGCGGCCAGCGGGGGGCGCCGGTCCCCGGACCCATGCATGACATCCCCCGGGTCAGGGCTACCTTCCGCGTGTGGAGTTGGGTGGAAATATGGATGTTTTTTCCGGGGGGAATACGCTTGCACGTGCCCAGGGACACTTCCATAGCCCTGGGCATGAATCCTGGGCTCGAGTGGGTGAAATTTCAAAATATTTTCAAAGTCCTTTTTTCACCGTTTGGATGCATTTCCCCGGGCGGCCAGCGGGGGGCGCCGGTCCCCGGACCCATGCATGACATGCCCCGGGTCAGGGCTACCTTCCGCATGTTTAGTTGGGTGGAAATATGGATGTTTTTTTTCCAGGGGGAAATACGCTTGCACGTGCCCAGGGACACTTCCATAGCCCTGGGCATGAATCCTGGGCTCGAGTGGGTGAAATTTCAAAATATTTTCAAAGTCCTTTTTTCACCGTTTGGATGCATTTCCCCGGGCGGCCAGCGGGGGGCGCCGGTCCCCGGACCCATGCATGACATCCCCCGGGTCAGGGCTACCTTCCGCGTGTGGAGTTGGGTGGAAATATGGATGTTTTTTCCGGGGGGAATACGCTTGCACGTGCCCAGGGACACTTCCATAGCCCTGGGCATGAATCCTGGGCTCGAGTGGGTGAAATTTCAAAATATTTTCAAAGTCCTTTTTTTACCGTTTGGATGCATTTCCCCGGGCGGCCAGCGGGGGGCGCTGGTCCCCGGACCCATGCATGACATGCCCCGGGTCAGGGCTACCTTCTGCGTGTTTAGTTGGGTGGAAATATGGATGTTTTTTTCCGGGGGGAATACATTTGCACTTGCCCAGGGACACTTCCATAGCCCTGGGCATGAATCCTGGGCTCGAGTGGGTGAAATTTCAAAATATTTTCAAAGTCCTTTTTTCACCGTTTGGATGCATTTCCCCGGGTGGCCAGCGGGGGGCGCCGGTCCCCGGACCCATGCATGACATGCCCCGGGTCAGGGCTACCTTCCGCGTGTGGAGTTGGGTGGAAATATGGATGTTTTTTTTCCGGGGTGAATACGCTTGCACGTGCCCAGGGACACTTCCATAGCCCTGGGCATGAATCCTGGGCTCGAGTGGGTGAAATTTCAAAATATTTTCAAAGTCCTTTTTTCACCGTTTGGATGCATTTCCCCGGGCGGCCAGCGGGGGGCGCCGGTCCCCGGACCCATGCATGACATCCCCCGGGTCAGGGCTACCTTCCGCGTGTGGAGTTGGGTGGAAATATGGATGTTTTTTCCGGGGGGAATACGCTTGCACGTGCCCAGGGACACTTCCATAGCCCTGGGCATGAATCCTGGGCTCGAGTGGGTGAAATTTCAAAATATTTTCAAAGTCCTTTTTTCACCGTTTGGATGCATTTCCCCGGGCGGCCAGCGGGGGGCGCCGGTCCCCGGACCCATGCATGACATGCCCCGGGTCAGGGCTACCTTCCGCATGTTTAGTTGGGTGGAAATATGGATGGTTTTTTTCCAGGGGGAAATACGCTTGCACGTGCCCAGGGACACTTCCATAGCCCTGGGCATGAATCCTGGGCTCGAGTGGGTGAAATTTCAAAATATTTTCAAAGTCCTTTTTTCACCGTTTGGATGCATTTACCCGGGCGGCCAGCGGGGGGCGTCGGTCCCCGGACCCATGCATGACATCCCCCGGGTCAGGGCTACCTTCCGCATGTTTAGTTGGGTGGAAATATGGATGTTTTTTTTCCAGGGGGAAATACGCTTGCACGTGCCCAGGGACACTTCCATAGCCCTGGTCATGAATCCTGGGCTCGAGTGGGTGAAATTTCAAAATATTTTCAAAGTCCTTTTTTCACCGTTTGGATGCATTTCCCCGGGCGGCCAGCGGGGGGCGCCGGTCCCCGGACCCATGCATGACATGCCCCGGGTCAGGGCTACCTTCTGCGTGTGGAGTTGAGTGGAAATAGGGATGTTTTTTTTTTCCGGGGGGAATACGCTTGCATGTGCCCAGGGACACTTCCATAGCCCTGGCCATGAATCCTGGGCTCGAGTGGGTGAAATTTCAAAATATTTTCAAAGTCCTTTTTTCACCATTTGGATGCATTTCCCCGGGCGGCCAGCGGGGGGCGCCGGTCCCCGGACCCATGCATGACATCCCCCGGGTCAGGGCTACCTTCCGCATGTGGAGTTGGGTGGAAATAAGGATGTTTTTTTTTCGGGGGGAATACGCTTGCACGTGCCCAGGGACACTTCCATAGCCCTGGGCATGAATCCTGGGCTCGAGTGGGTGAAATTTCAAAATATTTTCAAAGTCCTTTTTTCACCGTTTGGATGCATTTCCCCGGGCGGCCAGCGGGGGGCGCTGGTCCCCGGACCCATGCATGACATGCCCCGGGTCAGGGCTACCTTCTGCGTGTTTAGTTGGGTGGAAATATGGATGTTTTTTTCCGGGGGGAATACATTTGCACTTGCCCAGGGACACTTCCATAGCCCTGGGCATGAATCCTGGGCTCGAGTGGGTGAAATTTCAAAATATTTTCAAAGTCCTTTTTTCACCGTTTGGATGCATTTCCCCGGGTGGCCAGCGGGGGGCGCCGGTCCCCGGACCCATGCATGACATGCCCCGGGTCAGGGCTACCTTCCGCGTGTGGAGTTGGGTGGAAATATGGATGTTTTTTTTCCGGGGTGAATACGCTTGCACGTGCCCAGGGACACTTCCATAGCCCTGGGCATGAATCCTGGGCTCGAGTGGGTGAAATTTCAAAATATTTTCAAAGTCCTTTTTTCACCGTTTGGATGCATTTCCCCGGGCGGCCAGCGGGGGGCGCCGGTCCCCGGACCCATGCATGACATCCCCCGGGTCAGGGCTACCTTCCGCGTGTGGAGTTGGGTGGAAATATGGATGTTTTTTCCGGGGGGAATACGCTTGCACGTGCCCAGGGACACTTCCATAGCCCTGGGCATGAATCCTGGGCTCGAGTGGGTGAAATTTCAAAATATTTTCAAAGTCCTTTTTTCACCGTTTGGATGCATTTCCCCGGGCGGCCAGCGGGGGGCGCCGGTCCCCGGACCCATGCATGACATGCCCCGGGTCAGGGCTACCTTCCGCATGTTTAGTTGGGTGGAAATATGGATGTTTTTTTTCCAGGGGGAAATACGCTTGCACGTGCCCAGGGACACTTCCATAGCCCTGGGCATGAATCCTGGGCTCGAGTGGGTGAAATTTCAAAATATTTTCAAAGTCCTTTTTTCACCGTTTGGATGCATTTCCCCGGGCGGCCAGCGGGGGGCGCCGGTCCCCGGACCCATGCATGACATCCCCCGGGTCAGGGCTACCTTCCGCGTGTGGAGTTGGGTGGAAATATGGATGTTTTTTCCGGGGGGAATACGCTTGCACGTGCCCAGGGACACTTCCATAGCCCTGGGCATGAATCCTGGGCTCGAGTGGGTGAAATTTCAAAATATTTTCAAAGTCCTTTTTTCACCGTTTGGATGCATTTCCCCGGGTGGCCAGCGGGGGGCGCCGGTCCCCGGACCCATGCATGACATGCCCCGGGTCAGGGCTACCTTCCGCGTGTGGAGTTGGGTGGAAATATGGATGTTTTTTTCCGGGGTGAATACGCTTGCACGTGCCCAGGGACACTTCCATAGCCCTGGGCATGAATCCTGGGCTCGAGTGGGTGAAATTTCAAAATATTTTCAAAGTCCTTTTTTCACCGTTTGGATGCATTTCCCCGGGCGGCCAGCGGGGGGCGCCGGTCCCCGGACCCATGCATGACATCCCCCGGGTCAGGGCTACCTTCCGCGTGTGGAGTTGGGTGGAAATATGGATGTTTTTTTCCGGGGGGAATACGCTTGCACGTGCCCAGGGACACTTCCATAGCCCTGGGCATGAATCCTGGGCTCGAGTGGGTGAAATTTCAAAATATTTTCAAAGTCCTTTTTTCACCGTTTGGATGCATTTCCCCGGGCGGCCAGCGGGGGGCGCCGGTCCCCGGACCCATGCATGACATGCCCCGGGTCAGGGCTACCTTCCGCATAGTTGGGTGGAAATATGGATGTTTTTTTTCCAGGGGGAAATACGCTTGCACGTGCCCAGGGACACTTCCATAGCCCTGGGCATGAATCCTGGGCTCGAGTGGGTGAAATTTCAAAATATTTTCAAAGTCCTTTTTTCACCGTTTGGATGCATTTCCCCGGGCGGCCAGCGGGGGGCGCCGGTCCCCGGACCCATGCATGACATCCCCCGGGTCAGGGCTACCTTCCGCGTGTGGAGTTGGGTGGAAATATGGATGTTTTTTCCGGGGGGAATACGCTTGCACGTGCCCAGGGACACTTCCATAGCCCTGGGCATGAATCCTGGGCTCGAGTGGGTGAAATTTCAAAATATTTTCAAAGTCCTTTTTTTACCGTTTGGATGCATTTCCCCGGGCGGCCAGCGGGGGGCGCTGGTCCCCGGACCCATGCATGACATGCCCCGGGTCAGGGCTACCTTCTGCGTGTTTAGTTGGGTGGAAATATGGATGTTTTTTTCCGGGGGGAATACATTTGCACTTGCCCAGGGACACTTCCATAGCGCCTGGGCATGAATCCTGGGCTCGAGTGGGTGAAATTTCAAAATATTTTCAAAGTCCTTTTTTCACCGTTTGATGCATTTCCCCGGGTGGCCAGCGGGGGGCGCCGGTCCCCGGACCCATGCATGACATGCCCCGGGTCAGGGCTACCTTCCGCGTGTGGAGTTGGGTGGAAATATGGATGTTTTTTTTCCGGGGTGAATACGCTTGCACGTGCCCAGGGACACTTCCATAGCCCTGGGCATGAATCCTGGGCTCGAGTGGGTGAAATTTCAAAATATTTTCAAAGTCCTTTTTTCACCGTTTGGATGCATTTCCCCGGGCGGCCAGCGGGGGGCGCCGGTCCCCGGACCCATGCATGACATCCCCCGGGTCAGGGCTACCTTCCGCGTGTGGAGTTGGGTGGAAATATGGATGTTTTTTCCGGGGGGAATACGCTTGCACGTGCCCAGGGACACTTCCATAGCCCTGGGCATGAATCCTGGGCTCGAGTGGGTGAAATTTCAAAATATTTTCAAAGTCCTTTTTTCACCGTTTGGATGCATTTCCCCGGGCGGCCAGCGGGGGGCGCCGGTCCCCCGGACCCATGCATGACATGCCCCGGGTCAGGGCTACCTTCCGCATGTTTAGTTGGGTGGAAATATGGATGGTTTTTTTCCAGGGGGAAATACGCTTGCACGTGCCCAGGGACACTTCCATAGCCCTGGGCATGAATCCTGGGCTCGAGTGGGTGAAATTTCAAAATATTTTCAAAGTCCTTTTTTCACCGTTTGGATGCATTTACCCGGGCGGCCAGCGGGGGGCGTCGGTCCCCGGACCCATGCATGACATCCCCCGGGTCAGGGCTACCTTCCGCATGTTTAGTTGGGTGGAAATATGGATGTTTTTTTTCCAGGGGGAAATACGCTTGCACGTGCCCAGGGACACTTCCATAGCCCTGGTCATGAATCCTGGGCTCGAGTGGGTGAAATTTCAAAATATTTTCAAAGTCCTTTTTTCACCGTTTGGATGCATTTCCCCGGGCGGCCAGCGGGGGGCGCCGGTCCCCGGACCCATGCATGACATGCCCCGGGTCAGGGCTACCTTCTTCGTGTGGAGTTGAGTGGAAATAGGGATGTTTTTTTTTTCCGGGGGGAATACGCTTGCATGTGCCCAGGGACACTTCCATAGCCCTGGCCATGAATCCTGGGCTCGAGTGGGTGAAATTTCAAAATATTTTCAAAGTCCTTTTTTCACCATTTGGATGCATTTCCCCGGGCGGCCAGCGGGGGGCGCCGGTCCCCGGACCCATGCATGACATCCCCCGGGTCAGGGCTACCTTCCGCATGTGGAGTTGGGTGGAAATAAGGATGTTTTTTTTTCGGGGGGAATACGCTTGCACGTGCCCAGGGACACTTCCATAGCCCTGGGCATGAATCCTGGGCTCGAGTGGGTGAAATTTCAAAATATTTTCAAAGTCCTTTTTTCACCGTTTGGATGCATTTCCCCGGGCGGCCAGCGGGGGGCGTCGGTCCCCGGACCCATGCATGACATCCCCCGGGTCAGGGCTACCTTCCGCATGTTTAGTTGGGTGGAAATATGGATGTTTTTTTTCCAGGGGGAAATACGCTTGCACGTGCCCAGGGACACTTCCATAGCCCTGGGCATGAATCCTGGGCTCGAGTGGGTGAAATTTCAAAATATTTTCAAAGTCCTTTTTTCACCGTTTGGATGCATTTCCCCGGGTGGCCAGCGGGGGGCGCCGGTCCCCGGACCCATGCATGACATGCCCCGGGTCAGGGCTACCTTCCGCGTGTGGAGTTGGGTGGAAATATGGATGTTTTTTTTCCGGGGTGAATACGCTTGCACGTGCCCAGGGACACTTCCATAGCCCTGGGCATGAATCCTGGGCTCGAGTGGGTGAAATTTCAAAATATTTTCAAAGTCCTTTTTTCACCGTTTGGATGCATTTCCCCGGGCGGCCAGCGGGGGGGCGCCGGTCCCCGGACCCATGCATGACATCCCCCGGGTCAGGGCTACCTTCCGCGTGTGGAGTTGGGTGGAAATATGGATGTTTTTTCCGGGGGGAATACGCTTGCACGTGCCCAGGGACACTTCCATAGCCCTGGGCATGAATCCTGGGCTCGAGTGGGTGAAATTTCAAAATATTTTCAAAGTCCTTTTTTCACCGTTTGGATGCATTTCCCCGGGCGGCCAGCGGGGGGCGCCGGTCCCCGGACCCATGCATGACATGCCCCGGGTCAGGGCTACCTTCCGCATGTTTAGTTGGGTGGAAATATGGATGTTTTTTTTCCAGGGGGAAATACGCTTGCACGTGCCCAGGGACACTTCCATAGCCCTGGGCATGAATCCTGGGCTCGAGTGGGTGAAATTTCAAAATATTTTCAAAGTCCTTTTTTCACCGTTTGGATGCATTTCCCCGGGCGGCCAGCGGGGGGCGCCGGTCCCCGGACCCATGCATGACATCCCCCGGGTCAGGGCTACCTTCCGCGTGTGGAGTTGGGTGGAAATATGGATGTTTTTTCCGGGGGAATACGCTTGCACGTGCCCAGGGACACTTCCATAGCCCTGGGCATGAATCCTGGGCTCGAGTGGGTGAAATTTCAAAATATTTTCAAAGTCCTTTTTTCACCGTTTGGATGCATTTCCCCGGGCGGCCAGCGGGGGGCGCTGGTCCCCGGACCCATGCATGACATGCCCCGGGTCAGGGCTACCTTCTGCGTGTTTAGTTGGGTGGAAATATGGATGTTTTTTTCCGGGGGGAATACATTTGCACTTGCCCAGGGACACTTCCATAGCCCTGGGCATGAATCCTGGGCTCGAGTGGGTGAAATTTCAAAATATTTTCAAAGTCCTTTTTTCACCGTTTGGATGCATTTCCCCGGGTGGCCAGCGGGGGGCGCCGGTCCCCGGACCCATGCATGACATGCCCCGGGTCAGGGCTACCTTCCGCGTGTGGAGTTGGGTGGAAATATGGATGTTTTTTTTCCGGGGTGAATACGCTTGCACGTGCCCAGGGACACTTCCATAGCCCTGGGCATGAATCCTGGGCTCGAGTGGGTGAAATTTCAAAATATTTTCAAAGTCCTTTTTTCACCGTTTGGATGCATTTCCCCGGGCGGCCAGCGGGGGGCGCCGGTCCCCGGACCCATGCATGACATCCCCCGGGTCAGGGCTACCTTCCGCGTGTGGAGTTGGGTGGAAATATGGATGTTTTTTCCGGGGGGAATACGCTTGCACGTGCCCAGGGACACTTCCATAGCCCTGGGCATGAATCCTGGGCTCGAGTGGGTGAAATTTCAAAATATTTTCAAAGTCCTTTTTTCACCGTTTGGATGCATTTCCCCGGGCGGCCAGCGGGGGGCGCCGGTCCCCGGACCCATGCATGACATGCCCCGGGTCAGGGCTACCTTCCGCATGTTTAGTTGGGTGGAAATATGGATGTTTTTTTTCCAGGGGGAAATACGCTTGCACGTGCCCAGGGACACTTCCATAGCCCTGGGCATGAATCCTGGGCTCGAGTGGGTGAAATTTCAAAATATTTTCAAAGTCCTTTTTTCACCGTTTGGATGCATTTCCCCGGGCGGCCAGCGGGGGGCGCCGGTCCCCGGACCCATGCATGACATGCCCCGGGTCAGGGCTACCTTCTGCGTGTGGAGTTGAGTGGAAATAGGGATGTTTTTTTTTTTCCGGGGGGAATACGCTTGCATGTGCCCAGGGACACTTCCATAGCCCTGGCCATGAATCCTGGGCTCGAGTGGGTGAAATTTCAAAATATTTTCAAAGTCCTTTTTTCACCATTTGGATGCATTTCCCCGGGCGGCCAGCGGGGGGCGCCGGTCCCCGGACCCATGCATGACATCCCCCGGGGTCAGGGCTACCTTCCGCATGTGGAGTTGGGTGGAAATAAGGATGTTTTTTTTTCGGGGGGAATACGCTTGCACGTGCCCAGGGACACTTCCATAGCCCTGGGCATGAATCCTGGGCTCGAGTGGGTGAAATTTCAAAATATTTTCAAAGTCCTTTTTTCACCGTTTGGATGCATTTCCCCGGGCGGCCAGCGGGGGGCGTCGGTCCCCGGACCCATGCATGACATCCCCCGGGTCAGGGCTACCTTCCGCATGTTTAGTTGGGTGGAAATATGGATGTTTTTTTTCCAGGGGGAAATACGCTTGCACGTGCCCAGGGACACTTTCATAGCCCTGGGCATGAATCCTGGGCTCGAGTGGGTGAAATTTCAAAATATTTTCAAAGTCCTTTTTTCACCGTTTGGATGCATTTCCCCGGGCGGCCAGCGGGGGGCGCCGGTCCCCGGACCCATGCATGACATCCCCCGGGTCAGGGCTACCTTCTGCATGTTTAGTTGGGTAGAAATATGGATTTTTTTTCCGGGGGGAATACGCTTGCACGTGCCCAGGGACACTTCCATAGCCCTGGGCATGAATCCTGGGCTCGAGTGGGTGAAATTTCAAAATATTTTCAAAGTCCTTTTTTCACCGTTTGGATGCATTTCCCCGGGCGGCCAGCGGGGGGCGCCGGTCCCCGGACCCATGCATGACATCCCCCGGGTCAGGGCTACCTTCCGCGTGTGGAGTTGGGTGGAAATATGGATGTTTTTTCCGGGGGGAATACGCTTGCACGTGCCCAGGGACACTTCCATAGCCCTGGGCATGAATCCTGGGCTCGAGTGGGTGAAATTTCAAAATATTTTCAAAGTCCTTTTTTCACCGTTTGGATGCATTTCCCCGGGCGGCCAGCGGGGGGCGCTGGTCCCCGGACCCATGCTTGACATGCCCCGGGTCAGGGCTACATTCTGCGTGTTTAGTTGGGTGGAAATATGGATGTTTTTTTCCGGGGGGAATACATTTGCACTTGCCCAGGGACACTTCCATAGCCCTGGGCATGAATCCTGGGCTCGAGTGGGTGAAATTTCAAAATATTTTCAAAGTCCTTTTTTCACCGTTTGGATGCATTTCCCCGGGTGGCCAGCGGGGGGCGCCGGTCCCCGGACCCATGCATGACATGCCCCGGGTCAGGGCTACCTTCCGCGTGTGGAGTTGGGTGGAAATATGGATGTTTTTTTTTCCGGGGTGAATACGCTTGCACGTGCCCAGGGACACTTCCATAGCCCTGGGCATGAATCCTGGGCTCGAGTGGGTGAAATTTCAAAATATTTTCAAAGTCCTTTTTTCACCGTTTGGATGCATTTCCCCGGGCGGCCAGCGGGGGGCGCCGGTCCCCGGACCAATGCATGACATCCCCCGGGTCAGGGCTACCTTCCGTGTGTGGAGTTGGGTGGAAATATGGATGTTTTTTCCGGGGGGAATACGCTTGCACGTGCCCAGGGACACTTCCATAGCCCTGGGCATGAATCCTGGGCTCGAGTGGGTGAAATTTCAAAATATTTTCAAAGTCCTTTTTTCACCGTTTGGATGCATTTCCCCGGGCGGCCAGCGGGGGGCGCCGGTCCCCGGACCCATGCATGACATGCCCCGGGTCAGGGCTACCTTCCGCATGTTTAGTTGGGTGGAAATATGGATGTTTTTTTTCCAGGGGGAAATACGCTTGCACGTGCCCAGGGACACTTCCATAGCCCTGGGCATGAATCCTGGGCTCGAGTGGGTGAAATTTCAAAATATTTTCAAAGTCCTTTTTTCACCGTTTGGATGCATTTCCCCGGGCGGCCAGCGGGGGGCGCCGGTCCCCGGACCAATGCATGACATGCCCCGGGTCAGGGCTACCTTCCGCATGTTTAGTTGGGTGGAAATATGGATGTTTTTTTTCCAGGGGGAAATACGCTTGCACGTGCCCAGGGACACTTCCATAGCCCTGGGCATGAATCCTGGGCTCGAGTGGGTGAAATTTCAAAATATTTTCAAAGTCCTTTTTTCACCGTTTGGATGCATTTCCCCGGGCGGCCAGCGGGGGGCGTCGGTCCCCGGACCCATGCATGACATCCCCCGGGTCAGGGCTACCTTCCGCATGTTTAGTTGGGTGGAAATATGGATGTTTTTTTTCCAGGGGGAAATACGCTTGCACGTGCCCAGGGACACTTCCATAGCCCTGGGCATGAATCCTGGGCTCGAGTGGGTGAAATTTCAAAATATTTTCAAAGTCCTTTTTTCACCGTTTGGATGCATTTCCCCGGGCGGCCAGCGGGGGGCGTCGGTCCCCGGACCCATGCATGACATCCCCCGGGTCAGGGCTACCTTCTGCGTGTTTAGTTGGGTGGAAATATGGATTTTTTTTTCCGGGGGGAATACGCTTGCACGTGCCCAGGGACACTTCCATAGCCCTGGGCATGAATCCTGGGCTCGAGTGGGTGAAATTTCAAAATATTTTCAAAGTCCTTTTTTCACCGTTTGGATGCATTTCCCCGGGCGGCCAGCGGGGGGCGCCGGTCCCCGGACCCATGCATGACATCCCCCGGGTCAGGGCTACCTTCCGCGTGTGGAGTTGGGTGGAAATATGGATGTTTTTTCCGGGGGGAATACGCTTGCACGTGCCCAGGGACACTTCCATAGCCCTGGGCATGAATCCTGGGCTCGAGTGGGTGAAATTTCAAAATATTTTCAAAGTCCTTTTTTCACCGTTTGGATGCATTTCCCCGGGCGGCCAGCGGGGGGCGCTGGTCCCCGGACCCATGCATGACATGCCCCGGGTCAGGGCTACCTTCTGCGTGTTTAGTTGGGTGGAAATATGGATGTTTTTTTCCGGGGGGAATACATTTGCACGTGCCCAGGGACACTTCCATAGCCCTGGGCATGAATCCTGGGCTCGAGTGGGTGAAATTTCAAAATATTTTCAAAGTCCTTTTTTCACCGTTTGGATGCATTTCCCCGGGTGGCCAGCGGGGGGCGCCGGTCCCCGGACCCATGCATGACATGCCCCGGGTCAGGGCTACCTTCCGCGTGTGGAGTTGGGTGGAAATATGGATGTTTTTTTTCCGGGGTGAATACGCTTGCACGTGCCCAGGGACACTTCCATAGCCCTGGGCATGAATCCTGGGCTCGAGTGGGTGAAATTTCAAAATATTTTCAAAGTCCTTTTTTCACCGTTTGGATGCATTTCCCCGGGCAACCAGCGGGGTGCGCCGGTCCCCGGACCCATGCATGACATGCCCCGGGTCAAGGCTACCTTCTGCGTGTGGAGTTGGGTGGAAATAGGGATGTTTTTTTTTCCGGGGGGAATACGCTTGCACGTGCCCAGGGACACTTCCATAGCCCTGGGCATGAATCCTGGGCTCGAGTGGGTGAAATTTCAAAATATTTTCAAAGTCCTTTTTTATACCGTTTGGATGCATTTCCCCGGGCGGCCAGCGGGGGGCGCCGGTCCCCGGACCCATGCATGACATCCCCCGGGTCAGGGCTACCTTCCGCATGTGGAGTTGGGTGGAAATATGGATGTTTTTTTCCGGGGGGAATACGCTTGCACGTGCCCAGGGACACTTCCATAACCCTGGGCATGAATCCTGGGCTCGAGTGGGTGAAATTTCAAAATATTTTCAAAGTCCTTTTTTCACCGTTTGGATGCATTTCCCCGGGCAACCAGCGGGGGGCGCCGGTCCCCGGACCCATGCATGACATCCCCCGGGTCAGGGCTACCTTCTGCGTGTTTAGTTGGGTGGAAATATGGATTTTTTTTTCCGGGGGGAATACGCTTGCACGTGCCCAGGGACACTTCCATAGCCCTGGGCATGAATCCTGGGCTCGAGTGGGTGAAATTTCAAAATATTTTCAAAGTCCTTTTTTCACCGTTTGGATGCATTTCCCCGGGCGGCCAGCGGGGGGCGCCGGTCCCCGGACCCATGCATGACACTCCCCGGGTCAGGGCTACCTTCCGCGTGTGGAGTTGGGTGGAAATATGGATGTTTTTTTCCGGGGGGAATACGCTTGCACGTGCCCAGGGACACTTCCATAGCCCTGGGCATGAATCCTGGGCTCGAGTGGGTGAAATTTCAAAATATTTTCAAAGTCTTTTTTTCACCGTTTGGATGCATTTCCCCGGGCAACCAGCGGGGGGCGCCGGTCCCCGGACCCATGCATGACATGCCCCGGGTCAAGGCTACCTTCTGCGTGTGGAGTTGGGTGGAAATAGGGATGTTTTTTTTTCCGGGGGGAATACGCTTGCATGTGCCCAGGGACACTTCCATAGCCCTGGGCATGAATCCTGGGCTCGAGTGGGTGAAATTTCAAAATATTTTCAAAGTCCTTTTTTATACCGTTTGGATGCATTTCCCCGGGCGGCCAGCGGGGGGCGCCGGTCCCCGGACCCATGCATGACATCCCCCGGGTCAGGGCTACCTTCCGCATGTGGAGTTGGGTGGAAATATGGATGTTTTTTTCCGGGGGGAATACGCTTGCACGTGCCCAGGGACACTTCCATAGCCCTGGGCATGAATCCTGGGCTCGAGTGGGTGAAATTTCAAAATATTTTCAAAGTCCTTTTTTCACCGTTTGGATGCATTTCCCCGGGCAACCAGCGGGGGGCGCCGGTCCCCGGACCCATGCATGACATCCCCCGGGTCAGGGCTACCTTCTGCGTGTTTAGTTGGGTGGAAATATGGATTTTTTTTCCGGGGGGAATACGCTTGCACGTGCCCAGGGACACTTCCATAGCCCTGGGCATGAATCCTGGGCTCGAGTGGGTGAAATTTCAAAATATTTTCAAAGTCCTTTTTTCACCGTTTGGATGCATTTCCCCTGGCGGCCAGCGGGGGGCGCCGGTCCCCGGACCCATGCATGACATCCCCCGGGTCAGGGCTACCTTCCGCGTGTGGAGTTGGGTGGAAATATGGATGTTTTTTTCCGGGGGGAATACGCTTGCACGTGCCCAGGGACACTTCCATAGCCCTGGGCATGAATCCTGGGCTCGAGTGGGTGAAATTTCAAAATATTTTCAAAGTCCTTTTTTCACCGTTTGGATGCATTTCCCCGGGCGGCCAGCGGGGGGCGCCGGTCCCCGGACCCATGCATGACACTCCCCGGGTCAGGGCTACCTTCCGCGTGTGGAGTTGGGTGGAAATATGGATGTTTTTTTCCGGGGGGAATACGCTTGCACGTGCCCAGGGACACTTCCATAGCCCTGGGCATGAATCCTGGGCTCGAGTGGGTGAAATTTCAAAATATTTTCAAAGTCTTTTTTTCACCGTTTGGATGCATTTCCCCGGGCAACCAGCGGGGGGCGCCGGTCCCCGGACCCATGCATGACATGCCCCGGGTCAAGGCTACCTTCTGCGTGTGGAGTTGGGTGGAAATAGGGATGTTTTTTTTTCCGGGGGGAATACGCTTGCATGTGCCCAGGGACACTTCCATAGCCCTGGGCATGAATCCTGGGCTCGAGTGGGTGAAATTTCAAAATATTTTCAAAGTCCTTTTTTATACCGTTTGGATGCATTTCCCCGGGCGGCCAGCGGGGGGCGCCGGTCCCCGGACCCATGCATGACATCCCCCGGGTCAGGGCTACCTTCCGCATGTGGAGTTGGGTGGAAATATGGATGTTTTTTTCCGGGGGGAATACGCTTGCACGTGCCCAGGGACACTTCCATAGCCCTGGGCATGAATCCTGGGCTCGAGTGGGTGAAATTTCAAAATATTTTCAAAGTCCTTTTTTCACCGTTTGGATGCATTTCCCCTGGCGGCCAGCGGGGGGCGCCGGTCCCCGGACCCATGCATGACATCCCCCGGGTCAGGGCTACCTTCCGCGTGTGGAGTTGGGTGGAAATATGGATGTTTTTTTCCGGGGGGAATACGCTTGCACGTGCCCAGGGACACTTCCATAGCCCTGGGCATGAATCCTGGGCTCGAGTGGGTGAAATTTCAAAATATTTTCAAAGTCCTTTTTTATACCGTTTGGATGCATTTCCCCGGGCGGCCAGCGGGGGGCGCCGGTCCCCGGACCCATGCATGACATCCCCCGGGTCAGGGCTACCTTCCGCATGTGGAGTTGGGTGGAAATATGGATGTTTTTTTCCGGGGGGAATACGCTTGCACGTGCCCAGGGACACTTCCATAGCCCTGGGCATGAATCCTGGGCTCGAGTGGGTGAAATTTCAAAATATTTTCAAAGTCCTTTTTTCACCGTTTGGATGCATTTCCCCGGGCAACCAGCGGGGGGCGCCGTTCCCCGGACCCATGCATGACATCCCCCGGGTCAGGGCTACCTTCTGCGTGTTTAGTTGGGTGGAAATATGGATTTTTTTTTCCGGGGGGAATACGCTTGCACGTGCCCAGGGACACTTCCATAGCCCTGGGCATGAATCCTGGGCTCGAGTGGGTGAAATTTCAAAATATTTTCAAAGTCCTTTTTTCACCGTTTGGATGCATTTCCCCGGGCGGCCAGCGGGGGGCGCCGGTCCCCGGACCCATGCATGACATCCCCCGGGTCAGGGCTACCTTCCGCGTGTGGAGTTGGGTGGAAATATGGATGTTTTTTTCCGGGGGGAATACGCTTGCACGTGCCCAGGGACACTTCCATAGCCCTGGGCATGAATCCTGGGCTCGAGTGGGTGAAATTTCAAAATATTTTCAAAGTCCTTTTTTCACCGTTTGGATGCATTTCCCCGGGTGGCCAGCGGGGGGCGCCGGTCCCCGGACCCATGCATGACATGCCCCGGGTCAGGGCTACCTTCTGCGTGTTTAGTTGGGTGGAAATATGGATGTTTTTTTCCGGGGGGAATACATTTGCACGTGCCCAGGGACACTTCCATAGCCCTGGGCATGAATCCTGGGCTCGAGTGGGTGAAATTTCAAAATATTTTCAAAGTCCTTTTTTCACCGTTTGGATGCATTTCCCCGGGTGGCCAGCGGGGGGCGCCGGTCCCCGGACCCATGCATGAAATGCCCCGGGTCAGGGCTACCTTCCGCGTGTGGAGTTGGGTGGAAATATGGATGTTTTTTTTCCGGGGTGAATACGCTTGCACGTGCCCAGGGACACTTCCATAGCCCTGGGCATGAATCCTGGGCTCGAGTGGGTGAAATTTCAAAATATTTTCAAAGTCCTTTTTTCACCGTTTGGATGCATTTCCCCGGGCGGCCAGCGGGGGGCGCCGGTCCCCGGACCCATGCATGACATGCCCCGGGTCAGGGCTACCTTCTGCGTGTGGAGTTGGGTGGAAATATGGATGTTTTTTTTCCGGGGGGAATACGCTTGCACGTGCCCAGGGACACTTCCATAGCCCTGGGCATGAATCCTGGGCTCGAGTGGGTGAAATTTCAAAATATTTTCAAAGTCCTTTTTTCACCGTTTGGATGCATTTCCCCGGGCGGCCAGCGGGGGGCGCCGGTCCCCGGACCCATGCATGACATGCCCCGGGTCAGGGCTACCTTCCGCATGTTTAGTTGGGTGGAAATATGGATGTTTTTTTTCCAGGGGTAAATACGCTTGCACGTGCACAGGGACACTTCCATAGCCCTGGGCATGAATCCTGGGCTCGAGTGGGTGAAATTTCAAAATATTTTCAAAGTCCTTTTTTCACCGTTTGGATGCATTTCCCCGGGTGGCCAGCGGGGGGCGCCGGTCCCCGGACCCATGCATGAAATGCCCCGGGTCAGGGCTACCTTCCGCGTGTGGAGTTGGGTGGAAATATGGATGTTTTTTTTCCGGGGTGAATACGCTTGCACGTGCCCAGGGACACTTCCATAGCCCTGGGCATGAATCCTGGGCTCGAGTGGGTGAAATTTCAAAATATTTTCAAAGTCCTTTTTTCACCGTTTGGATGCATTTCCCCGGGCGGCCAGCGGGGGGCGCCGGTCCCCGGACCCATGCATGACATGCCCCGGGTCAGGGCTACCTTCTGCGTGTGGAGTTGGGTGGAAATATGGATGTTTTTTTTCCGGGGGGAATACGCTTGCACGTGCCCAGGGACACTTCCATAGCCCTGGGCATGAATCCTGGGCTCGAGTGGGTGAAATTTCAAAATATTTTCAAAGTCCTTTTTTCACCGTTTGGATGCATTTCCCCGGGCGGCCAGCGGGGGGCGCCGGTCCCCGGACCCATGCATGACATGCCCCGGGTCAGGGCTACCTTCCGCATGTTTAGTTGGGTGGAAATATGGATGTTTTTTTTCCAGGGGGAAATACGCTTGCACGTGCACAGGGACACTTCCATAGCCCTGGGCATGAATCCTGGGCTCGAGTGGGTGAAATTTCAAAATATTTTCAAAGTCCTTTTTTCACCGTTTGGATGCATTTCCCCGGGCGGCCAGTGGGGGGCGCCGGTCCCCGGACCCATGCATGACATCCCCCGGGTCAGGGCTACATTCTGCGTGTTTAGTTGGGTGGAAATATGGATTTTTTTTTCCGGGGGGAATACGCTTGCACGTGCCCAGGGACACTTCCATAGCCCTGGGCATGAATCCTGGGCTCGAGTGGGTGAAATTTCAAAATATTTTCAAAGTCCTTTTTTCACCGTTTGGATGCATTTCCCCGGGCAACCAGCGGGGGGCGCCGGTCCCTGGACCCATGCATGACATCCCCCGGGTCAGGGCTACCTTCTGCGTGTTTAGTTGGGTGGAAATATGGATTTTTTTTTCCGGGGGGAATACGCTTGCACGTGCCCAGGGACACTTCCATAGCCCTGGGCATGAATCCTGGGCTCGAGTGGGTGAAATTTCAAAATATTTTCAAAGTCCTTTTTTCACCGTTTGGATGCATTTCCCCGGGCGGCCAGCGGGGGGCGCCGGTCCCCGGACCCATGCATGACATGCCCCGGGTCAGGGCTACCTTCTGCGTGTGGAGTTGGGTGGAAATATGGATGTTTTTTTTCCGGGGGGAATACGCTTGCACGTGCCCAGGGACACTTCCATAGCCCTGGGCATGAATCCTGGGCTCGAGTGGGTGAAATTTCAAAATATTTTCAAAGTCCTTTTTTCACCGTTTGGATGCATTTCCCCGGGCGGCCAGCGGGGGGCGCCGGTCCCCGGACCCATGCATGACATGCCCCGGGTCAGGGCTACCTTCCGCATGTTTAGTTGGGTGGAAATATGGATGTTTTTTTTCCAGGGGGAAATACGCTTGCACGTGCCCAGGGACACTTCCATAGCCCTGGGCATGAATCCTGGGCTCGAGTGGGTGAAATTTCAAAATATTTTCAAAGTCCTTTTTTCACCGTTTGGATGCATTTCCCCGGGCGGCCAGCGGGGGGCGCCGGTCCCCGGACCCATGCATGACATCCCCCGGGTCAGGGCTACATTCTGCGTGTTTAGTTGGGTGGAAATATGGATTTTTTTTTTCCGGGGAGAATACGCTTGCACGTGCCCAGGGACACTTCCATAGCCCTGGGCATGAATCCTGGGCTCGAGTGGGTGAAATTTCAAAATATTTTCAAAGTCCTTTTTTCACCGTTTGGATGCATTTCCCCGGGCAACCAGCGGGGGGCGCCGGTCCCTGGACCCATGCATGACATCCCCCGGGTCAGGGCTACCTTCTGCGTGTTTAGTTGGGTGGAAATATGGATTTTTTTTTCCGGGGGGAATACGCTTGCACGTGCCCAGGGACACTTCCATAGCCCTGGGCATGAATCCTGGGCTCGAGTGGGTGAAATTTCAAAATATTTTCAAAGTCCTTTTTTCACCGTTTGGATGCATTTCCCCGGGCGGCCAGCGGGGGGCGCCGGTCCCCGGACCCATGCATGACATGCCCCGGGTCAGGGCTACCTTCTGCGTGTGGAGTTGGGTGGAAATATGGATGTTTTTTTTTTTCCGGGGGGAATACGCTTGCACGTGCCCAGGGACACTTCCATAGCCCTGGGCATGAATCCTGGGCTCGAGTGGGTGAAATTTCAAAATATTTTCAAAGTCCTTTTTTCACCGTTTGGATGCATTTCCCCGGGCGGCCAGCGGGGGGCGCCGGTCCCCGGACCCATGCATGACATGCCCCGGGTCAGGGCTACCTTCCGCATGTTTAGTTGGGTGGAAATATGGATGTTTTTTTTCCAGGGGGAAATACGCTTGCACGTGCCCAGGGACACTTCCATAGCCCTGGGCATGAATCCTGGGCTCGAGTGGGTGAAATTTCAAAATATTTTCAAAGTCCTTTTTTCACCGTTTGGATGCATTTCCCCGGGCGGCCAGCGGGGGGCGCCGGTCCCCGGACCCATGCATGACATCCCCCGGGTCAGGGCTACATTCTGCGTGTTTAGTTGGGTGGAAATATGGATTTTTTTTTTCCGGGGAGAATACGCTTGCACGTGCCCAGGGACACTTCCATAGCCCTGGGCATGAATCCTGGGCTCGAGTGGGTGAAATTTCAAAATATTTTCAAAGTCCTTTTTTCACCGTTTGGATGCATTTCCCCGGGCGGCCAGCGGGGGGCGCCGGTCCCCGGACCCATGCATGACATCCCCCGGGTCAGGGCTACCTTCTGCGTGTTTAGTTGGGTGGAAATATGGATGTTTTTTTTTCCGGGGGGAATACGCTTGCACGTGCCCAGGGACACTTCCATAGCCCTGGGCATGAATCCTGGGCTCGAGTGGGTGAAATTTCAAAATATTTTCAAAGTCCTTTTTTCACTGTTTGGATGCATTTACCCGGGCGACCAGCGGGGGGCGCCGGTCCCCGGACCCATGCATGACATCCCCCGGGTCAGGGCTACCTTCCGCGTGTAGAGTTGGGTGGAAATATGGATGTTTTTTTTTCCCGGGGGGAATACGCTTGCACGTGCCCAGGGACACTTCCATAGCCCTGGGCATGAATCCTGGGCTCGAGTGGGTGAAATTTCAAAATATTTTCAGTCCTTTTTTCACCGTTTGGATGCATTTCCCCGGGCAACCAGCGGGGGGCGCCGGTCCCCGGACCCATGCATGACATCCCCCGGGTCAGGGCTACCTTCTGCGTGTTTAGTTGGGTGGAAATATGGATTTTTTTTTCCGGGGGGAATACGCTTGCACGTGCCCAGGGACACTTCCATAGCCCTGGGCATGAATCCTGGGCTCGAGTGGGTGAAATTTCAAAATATTTTCAAAGTCCTTTTTTCACCGTTTGGATGCATTTCCCCGGGCGGCCAGCGGGGGGCGCCGGTCCCCGGACCCATGCATGACATGCCCCGGGTCAGGGCTACCTTCTGCGTGTGGAGTTGGGTGGAAATATGGATGTTTTTTTTCCGGGGGGAATACGCTTGCACGTGCCCAGGGACACTTCCATAGCCCTGGGCATGAATCCTGGGCTCGAGTGGGTGAAATTTCAAAATATTTTCAAAGTCCTTTTTTCACCGTTTGGATGCATTTCCCCGGGCGGCCAGCGGGGGGCGCCGGTCCCCGGACCCATGCATGACATGCCCCGGGTCAGGGCTACCTTCCGCATGTTTAGTTGGGTGGAAATATGGATGTTTTTTTTCCAGGGGGAAATACGCTTGCACGTGCCCAGGGACACTTCCATAGCCCTGGGCATGAATCCTGGGCTCGAGTGGGTGAAATTTCAAAATATTTTCAAAGTCCTTTTTTCACCGTTTGGATGCATTTCCCCGGGCGGCCAGCGGGGGGCGCCGGTCCCCGGACCCATGCATGACATCCCCCGGGTCAGGGCTACATTCTGCGTGTTTAGTTGGGTGGAAATATGGATTTTTTTTTTCCGGGGAGAATACGCTTGCACGTGCCCAGGGACACTTCCATAGCCCTGGGCATGAATCCTGGGCTCGAGTGGGTGAAATTTCAAAATATTTTCAAAGTCCTTTTTTCACCGTTTGGATGCATTTCCCCGGGCAACCAGCGGGGGGCGCCGGTCCCTGGACCCATGCATGACATCCCCCGGGTCAGGGCTACCTTCTGCGTGTTTAGTTGGGTGGAAATATGGATTTTTTTTTCCGGGGGGAATACGCTTGCACGTGCCCAGGGACACTTCCATAGCCCTGGGCATGAATCCTGGGCTCGAGTGGGTGAAATTTCAAAATATTTTCAAAGTCCTTTTTTCACCGTTTGGATGCATTTCCCCGGGCGGCCAGCGGGGGGCGCCGGTCCCCGGACCCATGCATGACATGCCCCGGGTCAGGGCTACCTTCTGCGTGTGGAGTTGGGTGGAAATATGGATGTTTTTTTTTTTCCGGGGGGAATACGCTTGCACGTGCCCAGGGACACTTCCATAGCCCTGGGCATGAATCCTGGGCTCGAGTGGGTGAAATTTCAAAATATTTTCAAAGTCCTTTTTTCACCGTTTGGATGCATTTCCCCGGGCGGCCAGCGGGGGGCGCCGGTCCCCGGACCCATGCATGACATGCCCCGGGTCAGGGCTACCTTCCGCATGTTTAGTTGGGTGGAAATATGGATGTTTTTTTTCCAGGGGGAAATACGCTTGCACGTGCCCAGGGACACTTCCATAGCCCTGGGCATGAATCCTGGGCTCGAGTGGGTGAAATTTCAAAATATTTTCAAAGTCCTTTTTTCACCGTTTGGATGCATTTCCCCGGGCGGCCAGCGGGGGGCGCCGGTCCCCGGACCCATGCATGACATCCCCCGGGTCAGGGCTACATTCTGCGTGTTTAGTTGGGTGGAAATATGGATTTTTTTTTTCCGGGGAGAATACGCTTGCACGTGCCCAGGGACACTTCCATAGCCCTGGGCATGAATCCTGGGCTCGAGTGGGTGAAATTTCAAAATATTTTCAAAGTCCTTTTTTCACCGTTTGGATGCATTTCCCCGGGCGGCCAGCGGGGGGCGCCGGTCCCCGGACCCATGCATGACATCCCCCGGGTCAGGGCTACCTTCTGCGTGTTTAGTTGGGTGGAAATATGGATGTTTTTTTTTCCGGGGGGAATACGCTTGCACGTGCCCAGGGACACTTCCATAGCCCTGGGCATGAATCCTGGGCTCGAGTGGGTGAAATTTCAAAATATTTTCAAAGTCCTTTTTTCACTGTTTGGATGCATTTACCCGGGCGACCAGCGGGGGGCGCCGGTCCCCGGACCCATGCATGACATCCCCCGGGTCAGGGCTACCTTCCGCGTGTAGAGTTGGGTGGAAATATGGATGTTTTTTTTTCCCGGGGGGAATACGCTTGCACGTGCCCAGGGACACTTCCATAGCCCTGGGCATGAATCCTGGGCTCGAGTGGGTGAAATTTCAAAATATTTTCAGTCCTTTTTTCACCGTTTGGATGCATTTCCCCGGGCAACCAGCGGGGGGCGCCGGTCCCCGGACCCATGCATGACATCCCCCGGGTCAGGGCTACCTTCTGCGTGTTTAGTTGGGTGGAAATATGGATTTTTTTTTCCGGGGGGAATACGCTTGCACGTGCCCAGGGACACTTCCATAGCCCTGGGCATGAATCCTGGGCTCGAGTGGGTGAAATTTCAAAATATTTTCAAAGTCCTTTTTTCACCGTTTGGATGCATTTCCCCGGGCGGCCAGCGGGGGGCGCCGGTCCCCGGACCCATGCATGACATCCCCCGGGTCAGGGCTACCTTCCGCGTGTGGAGTTGGGTGGAAATATGGATTTTTTTTCCGGGGGGAATACGCTTGCACGTGCCCAGGGACACTTCCATAGCCCTGGGCATGAATCCTGGGCTCGAGTGGGTGAAATTTCAAAATATTTTCAAAGTCCTTTTTTCACCGTTTGGATGCATTTCCCCGGGCGGCCAGCGGGGGGCGCCGGTCCCCGGACCCATGCATGACATCCCCCGGGTCAGGGCTACATTCTGCGTGTTTAGTTGGGTGGAAATATGGATTTTTTTTTTCCGGGGAGAATACGCTTGCACGTGCCCAGGGACACTTCCATAGCCCTGGGCATGAATCCTGGGCTCGAGTGGGTGAAATTTCAAAATATTTTCAAAGTCCTTTTTTCACCGTTTGGATGCATTTCCCCGGGCGGCCAGCGGGGGGCGCCGGTCCCCGGACCCATGCATGACATCCCCCGGGTCAGGGCTACCTTCTGCGTGTTTAGTTGGGTGGAAATATGGATTTTTTTTTTCCGGGGGGAATACGCTTGCACGTGCCCAGGGACACTTCCATAGCCCTGGGCATGAATCCTGGGCTCGAGTGGGTGAAATTTCAAAATATTTTCAAAGTCCTTTTTTCACTGTTTGGATGCATTTACCCGGGCGACCAGCGGGGGGCGCCGGTCCCCGGACCCATGCATGACATCCCCCGGGTCAGGGCTACCTTCCGCGTGTAGAGTTGGGTGGAAATATGGATGTTTTTTTTTCCCGGGGGGAATACGCTTGCACGTGCCCAGGGACACTTCCATAGCCCTGGGCATGAATCCTGGGCTCGAGTGGGTGAAATTTCAAAATATTTTCAGTCCTTTTTTCACCGTTTGGATGCATTTCCCCGGGCAACCAGCGGGGGGCGCCGGTCCCCGGACCCATGCATGACATCCCCCGGGTCAGGGCTACCTTCTGCGTGTTTAGTTGGGTGGAAATATGGATTTTTTTTTCCGGGGGGAATACGCTTGCACGTGCCCAGGGACACTTCCATAGCCCTGGGCATGAATCCTGGGCTCGAGTGGGTGAAATTTCAAAATATTTTCAAAGTCCTTTTTTCACCGTTTGGATGCATTTCCCCGGGCGGCCAGCGGGGGGCGCCGGTCCCCGGACCCATGCATGACATCCCCCGGGTCAGGGCTACCTTCCGCGTGTGGAGTTGGGTGGAAATATGGATTTTTTTTCCGGGGGGAATACGCTTGCACGTGCCCAGGGACACTTCCATAGCCCTGGGCATGAATCCTGGGCTCGAGTGGGTGAAATTTCAAAATATTTTCAGTCTTTTTTTCACCGTTTGGATGCATTTCCCCGGGCGGCCAGCGGGGGGCGCTGGTCCCCGGACCCATGCATGACATGCCCCGGGTCAGGGCTACCTTCTGCGTGTTTAGTTGGGTGGAAATATGGATGTTTTTTTCCGGGGGGAATACATTTGCACGTGCCCAGGGACACTTCCATAGCCCTGGGCATGAATCCTGGGCTCGAGTGGGTGAAATTTCAAAATATTTTCAAAGTCCTTTTTTCACCGTTTGGATGCATTTCCCCGGGTGGCCAGCGGGGGGCGCCGGTCCCCGGACCCATGCATGAAATGCCCCGGGTCAGGGCTACCTTCCGCGTGTGGAGTTGGGTGGAAATATGGATGTTTTTTTTCCGGGGTGAATACGCTTGCACGTGCCCAGGGACACTTCCATAGCCCTGGGCATGAATCCTGGGCTCGAGTGGGTGAAATTTCAAAATATTTTCAAAGTCCTTTTTTCACCGTTTGGATGCATTTCCCCGGGCGGCCAGCGGGGGGCGCCGGTCCCCGGACCCATGCATGACATGCCCCGGGTCAGGGCTACCTTCCGCATGTTTAGTTGGGTGGAAATATGGATGTTTTTTTTCCAGGGGGAAATACGCTTGCACGTGCCCAGGGACACTTCCATAGCCCTGGGCATGAATCCTGGGCTCGAGTGGGTGAAATTTCAAAATATTTTCAAAGTCCTTTTTTCACCGTTTGGATGCATTTCCCCGGGCGGCCAGCGGGGGGCGCCGGTCCCCGGACCCATGCATGACATCCCCCGGGTCAGGGCTACATTCTGCGTGTTTAGTTGGGTGGAAATATGGATTTTTTTTTTCCGGGGAGAATACGCTTGCACGTGCCCAGGGACACTTCCATAGCCCTGGGCATGAATCCTGGGCTCGAGTGGGTGAAATTTCAAAATATTTTCAAAGACCTTTTTTCACCGTTTGGATGCATTTCCCCGGGCGGCCAGCGGGGGGCGCCGGTCCCCGGACCCATGCATGACATCCCCCGGGTCAGGGCTACCTTCTGCGTGTTTAGTTGGGTGGAAATATGGATGTTTTTTTTTCCGGGGGGAATACGCTTGCACGTGCCCAGGGACACTTCCATAGCCCTGGGCATGAATCCTGGGCTCGAGTGGGTGAAATTTCAAAATATTTTCAAAGTCCTTTTTTCACTGTTTGGATGCATTTACCCGGGCGACCAGCGGGGGGCGCCGGTCCCCGGACCCATGCATGACATCCCCCGGGTCAGGGCTACCTTCCGCGTGTAGAGTTGGGTGGAAATATGGATGTTTTTTTTTCCCGGGGGGAATACGCTTGCACGTGCCCAGGGACACTTCCATAGCCCTGGGCATGAATCCTGGGCTCGAGTGGGTGAAATTTCAAAATATTTTCAGTCCTTTTTTCACCGTTTGGATGCATTTCCCCGGGCAACCAGCGGGGGGCGCCGGTCCCCGGACCCATGCATGACATCCCCCGGGTCAGGGCTACCTTCTGCGTGTTTAGTTGGGTGGAAATATGGATTTTTTTTTCCGGGGGGAATACGCTTGCACGTGCCCAGGGACACTTCCATAGCCCTGGGCATGAATCCTGGGCTCGAGTGGGTGAAATTTCAAAATATTTTCAAAGTCCTTTTTTCACCGTTTGGATGCATTTCCCCGGGCGGCCAGCGGGGGGCGCCGGTCCCCGGACCCATGCATGACATCCCCCGGGTCAGGGCTACCTTCCGCGTGTGGAGTTGGGTGGAAATATGGATTTTTTTTCCGGGGGGAATACGCTTGCACGTGCCCAGGGACACTTCCATAGCCCTGGGCATGAATCCTGGGCTCGAGTGGGTGAAATTTCAAAATATTTTCAGTCTTTTTTTCACCGTTTGGATGCATTTCCCCGGGCGGCCAGCGGGGGGCGCTGGTCCCCGGACCCATGCATGACATGCCCCGGGTCAGGGCTACCTTCTGCGTGTTTAGTTGGGTGGAAATATGGATGTTTTTTTTTCCCGGGGGGAATACGCTTGCACGTGCCCAGGGACACTTCCATAGCCCTGGGCATGAATCCTGGGCTCGAGTGGGTGAAATTTCAAAATATTTTCAGTCCTTTTTTCACCGTTTGGATGCATTTCCCCGGGCAACCAGCGGGGGGCGCCGGTCCCCGGACCCATGCATGACATCCCCCGGGTCAGGGCTACCTTCTGCGTGTTTAGTTGGGTGGAAATATGGATTTTTTTTTCCGGGGGGAATACGCTTGCACGTGCCCAGGGACACTTCCATAGCCCTGGGCATGAATCCTGGGCTCGAGTGGGTGAAATTTCAAAATATTTTCAAAGTCCTTTTTTCACCGTTTGGATGCATTTCCCCGGGCGGCCAGCGGGGGGCGCCGGTCCCCGGACCCATGCATGACATCCCCCGGGTCAAAGCTACCTTCCGCGTGTGGAGTTGGGTGGAAATATGGATTTTTTTTCCGGGGGGAATACGCTTGCACGTGCCCAGGGACACTTCCATAGCCCTGGGCATGAATCCTGGGCTCGAGTGGGTGAAATTTCAAAATATTTTCAAAGTCCTTTTTTCACTGTTTGGATGCATTTACCCGGGCGACCAGCGGGGGGCGCCGGTCCCCGGACCCATGCATGACATCCCCCGGGTCAGGGCTACCTTCCGCGTGTAGAGTTGGGTGGAAATATGGATGTTTTTTTTTCCCGGGGGGAATACGCTTGCACGTGCCCAGGGACACTTCCATAGCCCTGGGCATGAATCCTGGGCTCGAGTGGGTGAAATTTCAAAATATTTTCAGTCCTTTTTTCACCGTTTGGATGCATTTCCCCGGGCAACCAGCGGGGGGCGCCGGTCCCCGGACCCATGCATGACATCCCCCGGGTCAGGGCTACCTTCTGCGTGTTTAGTTGGGTGGAAATATGGATTTTTTTTTCCGGGGGGAATACGCTTGCACGTGCCCAGGGACACTTCCATAGCCCTGGGCATGAATCCTGGGCTCGAGTGGGTGAAATTTCAAAATATTTTCAAAGTCCTTTTTTCACCGTTTGGATGCATTTCCCCGGGCGGCCAGCGGGGGGCGCCGGTCCCCGGACCCATGCATGACATCCCCCGGGTCAAAGCTACCTTCCGCGTGTGGAGTTGGGTGGAAATATGGATTTTTTTTCCGGGGGGAATACGCTTGCACGTGCCCAGGGACACTTCCATAGCCCTGGGCATGAATCCTGGGCTCGAGTGGGTGAAATTTCAAAATATTTTCAAAGTCCTTTTTTCACCGTTTGGATGCATTTCCCCGGGCGGCCAGCGGGGGGCGCCGGTCCCCGGACCCATGCATGACATGCCCCGGGTCAGGGCTACCTTCCGCATGTTTAGTTGGGTGGAAATATGGATGTTTTTTTTTCCAGGGGGAAATACGCTTGCACGTGCCCAGGGACACTTCCATAGCCCTGGGCATGAATCCTGGGCTCGAGTGGGTGAAATTTCAAAATATTTTCAAAGTCCTTTTTTCACCGTTTGGATGCATTTCCCCGGGCGGCCAGCGGGGGGCGTCGGTCCCCGGACCCATGCATGACATCCCCCGGGTCAGGGCTACCTTCCGCATGTTTAGTTGGGTGGAAATATGGATGTTTTTTTTCCAGGGGGAAATACGCTTGCACGTGCCCAGGGACACTTCCATAGCCCTGGGCATGAATCCTGGGCTCGAGTGGGTGAAATTTCAAAATATTTTCAAAGTCCTTTTTTCACCGTTTGGATGCATTTCCCCGGGCGGCCAGCGGGGGGCGTCGGTCCCCGGACCCATGCATGACATCCCCCGGGTCAGGGCTACCTTCTGCGTGTTTAGTTGGGTGGAAATATGGATTTTTTTTCCGGGGGGAATACGCTTGCACGTGCCCAGGGACACTTCCATAGCCCTGGGCATGAATCCTGGGCTCGAGTGGGTGAAATTTCAAAATATTTTCAAAGTCCTTTTTTCACCGTTTGGATGCATTTCCCCGGGCGGCCAGCGGGGGGCGCTGGTCCCCGGACCCATGCATGACATGCCCCGGGTCAGGGCTACCTTCTGCGTGTTTAGTTGGGTGGAAATATGGATGTTTTTTTCCGGGGGGAATACATTTGCACGTGCCCAGGGACACTTCCATAGCCCTGGGCATGAATCCTGGGCTCGAGTGGGTGAAATTTCAAAATATTTTCAAAGTCCTTTTTTCACCGTTTGGATGCATTTCCCCGGGCGGCCAGCGGGGGGCGCCGGTCCCCGGACCCATGCATGACATGCCCCGGGTCAGGGCTACCTTCCGCATGTTTAGTTGGGTGGAAATATGGATGTTTTTTTTCCAGGGGGAAATACGCTTGCACGTGCCCAGGGACACTTCCATAGCCCTGGGCATGAATCCTGGGCTCGAGTGGGTGAAATTTCAAAATATTTTCAAAGTCCTTTTTTCACCGTTTGGATGCATTTCCCCGGGCGGCCAGCGGGGGGCGCCGGTCCCCGGACCCATGCATGACATCCCCCGGGTCAGGGCTACATTCTGCGTGTTTAGTTGGGTGGAAATATGGATTTTTTTTTTCCGGGGAGAATACGCTTGCACGTGCCCAGGGACACTTCCATAGCCCTGGGCATGAATCCTGGGCTCGAGTGGGTGAAATTTCAAAATATTTTCAAAGTCCTTTTTTCACCGTTTGGATGCATTTCCCCGGGCGGCCAGCGGGGGGCGCCGGTCCCCGGACCCATGCATGACATCCCCCGGGTCAGGGCTACCTTCTGCGTGTTTAGTTGGGTGGAAATATGGATGTTTTTTTTTCCGGGGGGAATACGCTTGCACGTGCCCAGGGACACTTCCATAGCCCTGGGCATGAATCCTGGGCTCGAGTGGGTGAAATTTCAAAATATTTTCAAAGTCCTTTTTTCACTGTTTGGATGCATTTACCCGGGCGACCAGCGGGGGGCGCCGGTCCCCGGACCCATGCATGACATCCCCCGGGTCAGGGCTACCTTCCGCGTGTAGAGTTGGGTGGAAATATGGATGTTTTTTTTTCCCGGGGGGAATACGCTTGCACGTGCCCAGGGACACTTCCATAGCCCTGGGCATGAATCCTGGGCTCGAGTGGGTGAAATTTCAAAATATTTTCAGTCCTTTTTTCACCGTTTGGATGCATTTCCCCGGGCAACCAGCGGGGGGCGCCGGTCCCCGGACCCATGCATGACATCCCCCGGGTCAGGGCTACCTTCTGCGTGTTTAGTTGGGTGGAAATATGGATTTTTTTTTCCGGGGGGAATACGCTTGCACGTGCCCAGGGACACTTCCATAGCCCTGGGCATGAATCCTGGGCTCGAGTGGGTGAAATTTCAAAATATTTTCAAAGTCCTTTTTTCACCGTTTGGATGCATTTCCCCGGGCGGCCAGCGGGGGGCGCCGGTCCCCGGACCCATGCATGACATCCCCCGGGTCAAAGCTACCTTCCGCGTGTGGAGTTGGGTGGAAATATGGATTTTTTTTCCGGGGGGAATACGCTTGCACGTGCCCAGGGACACTTCCATAGCCCTGGGCATGAATCCTGGGCTCGAGTGGGTGAAATTTCAAAATATTTTCAGTCTTTTTTTCACCGTTTGGATGCATTTCCCCGGGCGGCCAGCGGGGGGCGCTGGTCCCCGGACCCATGCATGACATGCCCCGGGTCAGGGCTACCTTCTGCGTGTTTAGTTGGGTGGAAATATGGATGTTTTTTTCCGGGGGGAATACATTTGCACGTGCCCAGGGACACTTCCATAGCCCTGGGCATGAATCCTGGGCTCGAGTGGGTGAAATTTCAAAATATTTTCAAAGTCCTTTTTTCACCGTTTGGATGCATTTCCCCGGGTGGCCAGCGGGGGGCGCCGGTCCCCGGACCCATGCATGAAATGCCCCGGGTCAGGGCTACCTTCCGCGTGTAGAGTTGGGTGGAAATATGGATGTTTTTTTTTCCCGGGGGGAATACGCTTGCACGTGCCCAGGGACACTTCCATAGCCCTGGGCATGAATCCTGGGCTCGAGTGGGTGAAATTTCAAAATATTTTCAGTCCTTTTTTCACCGTTTGGATGCATTTCCCCGGGCGGCCAGCGGGGGGCGCCGGTCCCCGGACCCATGCATGACATCCCCCGGGTCAGGGCTACATTCTGCGTGTTTAGTTGGGTGGAAATATGGATTTTTTTTTTCCGGGGAGAATACGCTTGCACGTGCCCAGGGACACTTCCATAGCCCTGGGCATGAATCCTGGGCTCGAGTGGGTGAAATTTCAAAATATTTTCAAAGTCCTTTTTTCACCGTTTGGATGCATTTCCCCGGGCGGCCAGCGGGGGGCGCCGGTCCCCGGACCCATGCATGACATCCCCCGGGTCAGGGCTACCTTCTGCGTGTTTAGTTGGGTGGAAATATGGATGTTTTTTTTCCGGGGGGAATACGCTTGCACGTGCCCAGGGACACTTCCATAGCCCTGGGCATGAATCCTGGGCTCGAGTGGGTGAAATTTCAAAATATTTTCAAAGTCCTTTTTTCACTGTTTGGATGCATTTACCCGGGCGACCAGCGGGGGGCGCCGGTCCCCGGACCCATGCATGACATCCCCCGGGTCAGGGCTACCTTCCGCGTGTAGAGTTGGGTGGAAATATGGATGTTTTTTTTTCCCGGGGGGAATACGCTTGCACGTGCCCAGGGACACTTCCATAGCCCTGGGCATGAATCCTGGGCTCGAGTGGGTGAAATTTCAAAATATTTTCAGTCCTTTTTTCACCGTTTGGATGCATTTCCCCGGGCAACCAGCGGGGGGCGCCGGTCCCCGGACCCATGCATGACATCCCCCGGGTCAGGGCTACCTTCTGCGTGTTTAGTTGGGTGGAAATATGGATTTTTTTTCCGGGGGGAATACGCTTGCACGTGCCCAGGGACACTTCCATAGCCCTGGGCATGAATCCTGGGCTCGAGTGGGTGAAATTTCAAAATATTTTCAAAGTCCTTTTTTCACCGTTTGGATGCATTTCCCCGGGCGGCCAGCGGGGGGCGCCGGTCCCCGGACCCATGCATGACATCCCCCGGGTCAGGGCTACCTTCCGCGTGTGGAGTTGGGTGGAAATATGGATTTTTTTTCCGGGGGGAATACGCTTGCACGTGCCCAGGGACACTTCCATAGCCCTGGGCATGAATCCTGGGCTCGAGTGGGTGAAATTTCAAAATATTTTCAGTCTTTTTTTCACCGTTTGGATGCATTTCCCCGGGCGGCCAGCGGGGGGCGCTGGTCCCCGGACCCATGCATGACATGCCCCGGGTCAGGGCTACCTTCTGCGTGTTTAGTTGGGTGGAAATATGGATGTTTTTTTCCGGGGGGAATACATTTGCACGTGCCCAGGGACACTTCCATAGCCCTGGGCATGAATCCTGGGCTCGAGTGGGTGAAATTTCAAAATATTTTCAAAGTCCTTTTTTCACCGTTTGGATGCATTTCCCCGGGTGGCCAGCGGGGGGCGCCGGTCCCCGGACCCATGCATGAAATGCCCCGGGTCAGGGCTACCTTCCGCGTGTGGAGTTGGGTGGAAATATGGATGTTTTTTTTCCGGGGTGAATACGCTTGCACGTGCCCAGGGACACTTCCATAGCCCTGGGCATGAATCCTGGGCTCGAGTGGGTGAAATTTCAAAATATTTTCAAAGTCCTTTTTTCACCGTTTGGATGCATTTCCCCGGGCGGCCAGCGGGGGGCGCCGGTCCCCGGACCCATGCATGACATGCCCCGGGTCAGGGCTACCTTCCGCATGTTTAGTTGGGTGGAAATATGGATGTTTTTTTTCCAGGGGGAAATACGCTTGCACGTGCCCAGGGACACTTCCATAGCCCTGGGCATGAATCCTGGGCTCGAGTGGGTGAAATTTCAAAATATTTTCAAAGTCCTTTTTTCACCGTTTGGATGCATTTCCCCGGGCGGCCAGCGGGGGGCGTCGGTCCCCGGACCCATGCATGACATCCCCCGGGTCAGGGCTACCTTCCGCATGTTTAGTTGGGTGGAAATATGGATGTTTTTTTTCCAGGGGGAAATACGCTTGCACGTGCCCAGGGACACTTCCATAGCCCTGGGCATGAATCCTGGGCTCGAGTGGGTGAAATTTCAAAATATTTTCAAAGTCCTTTTTTCACCGTTTGGATGCATTTCCCCGGGCGGCCAGCGGGGGGCGTCGGTCCCCGGACCCATGCATGACATCCCCCGGGTCAGGGCTACCTTCTGCGTGTTTAGTTGGGTGGAAATATGGATTTTTTTTCCGGGGGGAATACGCTTGCACGTGCCCAGGGACACTTCCATAGCCCTGGGCATGAATCCTGGGCTCGAGTGGGTGAAATTTCAAAATATTTTCAAAGTCCTTTTTTCACCGTTTGGATGCATTTCCCCGGGCGGCCAGCGGGGGGCGCTGGTCCCCGGACCCATGCATGACATGCCCCGGGTCAGGGCTACCTTCTGCGTGTTTAGTTGGGTGGAAATATGGATGTTTTTTTCCGGGGGGAATACATTTGCACGTGCCCAGGGACACTTCCATAGCCCTGGGCATGAATCCTGGGCTCGAGTGGGTGAAATTTCAAAATATTTTCAAAGTCCTTTTTTCACCGTTTGGATGCATTTCCCCGGGCGGCCAGCGGGGGGCGCCGGTCCCCGGACCCATGCATGACATGCCCCGGGTCAGGGCTACCTTCCGCATGTTTAGTTGGGTGGAAATATGGATGTTTTTTTTCCAGGGGGAAATACGCTTGCACGTGCCCAGGGACACTTCCATAGCCCTGGGCATGAATCCTGGGCTCGAGTGGGTGAAATTTCAAAATATTTTCAAAGTCCTTTTTTCACCGTTTGGATGCATTTCCCCGGGCGGCCAGCGGGGGGCGCCGGTCCCCGGACCCATGCATGACATCCCCCGGGTCAGGGCTACATTCTGCGTGTTTAGTTGGGTGGAAATATGGATTTTTTTTTTCCGGGGAGAATACGCTTGCACGTGCCCAGGGACACTTCCATAGCCCTGGGCATGAATCCTGGGCTCGAGTGGGTGAAATTTCAAAATATTTTCAAAGTCCTTTTTTCACCGTTTGGATGCATTTCCCCGGGCGGCCAGCGGGGGGCGCCGGTCCCCGGACCCATGCATGACATCCCCCGGGTCAGGGCTACCTTCCGCGTGTAGAGTTGGGTGGAAATATGGATGTTTTTTTTTCCCGGGGGGAATACGCTTGCACGTGCCCAGGGACACTTCCATAGCCCTGGGCATGAATCCTGGGCTCGAGTGGGTGAAATTTCAAAATATTTTCAAAGTCCTTTTTTCACCGTTTGGATGCATTTCCCCGGGCGGCCAGCGGGGGGCGCCGGTCCCCGGACCCATGCATGACATCCCCCGGGTCAGGGCTACCTTCCGCGTGTGGAGTTGGGTGGAAATATGGATTTTTTTTCCGGGGGGAATACGCTTGCACGTGCCCAGGGACACTTCCATAGCCCTGGGCATGAATCCTGGGCTCGAGTGGGTGAAATTTCAAAATATTTTCAGTCTTTTTTTCACCGTTTGGATGCATTTCCCCGGGCGGCCAGCGGGGGGCGCTGGTCCCCGGACCCATGCATGACATGCCCCGGGTCAGGGCTACCTTCTGCGTGTTTAGTTGGGTGGAAATATGGATGTTTTTTTCCGGGGGGAATACATTTGCACGTGCCCAGGGACACTTCCATAGCCCTGGGCATGAATCCTGGGCTCGAGTGGGTGAAATTTCAAAATATTTTCAAAGTCCTTTTTTCACCGTTTGGATGCATTTCCCCGGGTGGCCAGCGGGGGGCGCCGGTCCCCGGACCCATGCATGAAATGCCCCGGGTCAGGGCTACCTTCCGCGTGTGGAGTTGGGTGGAAATATGGATGTTTTTTTTCCGGGGTGAATACGCTTGCACGTGCCCAGGGACACTTCCATAGCCCTGGGCATGAATCCTGGGCTCGAGTGGGTGAAATTTCAAAATATTTTCAAAGTCCTTTTTTCACCGTTTGGATGCATTTCCCCGGGCGGCCAGCGGGGGGCGCCGGTCCCCGGACCCATGCATGACATGCCCCGGGTCAGGGCTACCTTCCGCATGTTTAGTTGGGTGGAAATATGGATGTTTTTTTTCCAGGGGGAAATACGCTTGCACGTGCCCAGGGACACTTCCATAGCCCTGGGCATGAATCCTGGGCTCGAGTGGGTGAAATTTCAAAATATTTTCAAAGTCCTTTTTTCACCGTTTGGATGCATTTCCCCGGGCGGCCAGCGGGGGGCGTCGGTCCCCGGACCCATGCATGACATCCCCCGGGTCAGGGCTACCTTCCGCATGTTTAGTTGGGTGGAAATATGGATGTTTTTTTTCCAGGGGGAAATACGCTTGCACGTGCCCAGGGACACTTCCATAGCCCTGGGCATGAATCCTGGGCTCGAGTGGGTGAAATTTCAAAATATTTTCAAAGTCCTTTTTTCACCGTTTGGATGCATTTCCCCGGGCGGCCAGCGGGGGGCGTCGGTCCCCGGACCCATGCATGACATCCCCCGGGTCAGGGCTACCTTCTGCGTGTTTAGTTGGGTGGAAATATGGATTTTTTTTCCGGGGGGAATACGCTTGCACGTGCCCAGGGACACTTCCATAGCCCTGGGCATGAATCCTGGGCTCGAGTGGGTGAAATTTCAAAATATTTTCAAAGTCCTTTTTTCACCGTTTGGATGCATTTCCCCGGGCGGCCAGCGGGGGGCGCTGGTCCCCGGACCCATGCATGACATGCCCCGGGTCAGGGCTACCTTCTGCGTGTTTAGTTGGGTGGAAATATGGATGTTTTTTTCCGGGGGGAATACATTTGCACGTGCCCAGGGACACTTCCATAGCCCTGGGCATGAATCCTGGGCTCGAGTGGGTGAAATTTCAAAATATTTTCAAAGTCCTTTTTTCACCGTTTGGATGCATTTCCCCGGGCGGCCAGCGGGGGGCGCCGGTCCCCGGACCCATGCATGACATGCCCCGGGTCAGGGCTACCTTCCGCATGTTTAGTTGGGTGGAAATATGGATGTTTTTTTTCCAGGGGGAAATACGCTTGCACGTGCCCAGGGACACTTCCATAGCCCTGGGCATGAATCCTGGGCTCGAGTGGGTGAAATTTCAAAATATTTTCAAAGTCCTTTTTTCACCGTTTGGATGCATTTCCCCGGGCGGCCAGCGGGGGGCGCCGGTCCCCGGACCCATGCATGACATCCCCCGGGTCAGGGCTACATTCTGCGTGTTTAGTTGGGTGGAAATATGGATTTTTTTTTCCGGGGAGAATACGCTTGCACGTGCCCAGGGACACTTCCATAGCCCTGGGCATGAATCCTGGGCTCGAGTGGGTGAAATTTCAAAATATTTTCAAAGTCCTTTTTTCACCGTTTGGATGCATTTCCCCGGGCGGCCAGCGGGGGGCGCCGGTCCCCGGACCCATGCATGACATCCCCCGGGTCAGGGCTACCTTCTGCGTGTTTAGTTGGGTGGAAATATGGATGTTTTTTTTTCCGGGGGGAATACGCTTGCACGTGCCCAGGGACACTTCCATAGCCCTGGGCATGAATCCTGGGCTCGAGTGGGTGAAATTTCAAAATATTTTCAAAGTCCTTTTTTCACTGTTTGGATGCATTTACCCGGGCGACCAGCGGGGGGCGCCGGTCCCCGGACCCATGCATGACATCCCCCGGGTTTAGGGCTACCTTCCGCGTGTAGAGTTGGGTGGAAATATGGATGTTTTTTTTTCCCGGGGGGAATACGCTTGCACGTGCCCAGGGACACTTCCATAGCCCTGGGCATGAATCCTGGGCTCGAGTGGGTGAAATTTCAAAATATTTTCAGTCCTTTTTTCACCGTTTGGATGCATTTCCCCGGGCAACCAGCGGGGGGCGCCGGTCCCCGGACCCATGCATGACATCCCCCGGGTCAGGGCTACCTTCTGCGTGTTTAGTTGGGTGGAAATATGGATTTTTTTTTCCGGGGGGAATACGCTTGCACGTGCCCAGGGACACTTCCATAGCCCTGGGCATGAATCCTGGGCTCGAGTGGGTGAAATTTCAAAATATTTTCAAAGTCCTTTTTTCACCGTTTGGATGCATTTCCCCGGGCGGCAAGCGGGGGGCGCCGGTCCCCGGACCCATGCATGACATCCCCCGGGTCAGGGCTACCTTCCGCGTGTGGAGTTGGGTGGAAATATGGATTTTTTTTCCGGGGGGAATACGCTTGCACGTGCCCAGGGACACTTCCATAGCCCTGGGCATGAATCCTGGGCTCGAGTGGGTGAAATTTCAAAATATTTTCAGTCTTTTTTTCACCGTTTGGATGCATTTCCCCGGGCGGCCAGCGGGGGGCGCTGGTCCCCGGACCCATGCATGACATGCCCCGGGTCAGGGCTACCTTCTGCGTGTTTAGTTGGGTGGAAATATGGATGTTTTTTTCCGGGGGGAATACATTTGCACGTGCCCAGGGACACTTCCATAGCCCTGGGCATGAATCCTGGGCTCGAGTGGGTGAAATTTCAAAATATTTTCAAAGTCCTTTTTTCACCGTTTGGATGCATTTCCCCGGGTGGCCAGCGGGGGGCGCCGGTCCCCGGACCCATGCATGAAATGCCCCGGGTCAGGGCTACCTTCCGCGTGTGGAGTTGGGTGGAAATATGGATGTTTTTTTTCCGGGGTGAATACGCTTGCACGTGCCCAGGGACACTTCCATAGCCCTGGGCATGAATCCTGGGCTCGAGTGGGTGAAATTTCAAAATATTTTCAAAGTCCTTTTTTCACCGTTTGGATGCATTTCCCCGGGCGGCCAGCGGGGGGCGCCGGTCCCCGGACCCATGCATGACATGCCCCGGGTCAGGGCTACCTTCCGCATGTTTAGTTGGGTGGAAATATGGATGTTTTTTTTCCGGGGTGAATACGCTTGCACGTGCCCAGGGACACTTCCATAGCCCTGGGCATGAATCCTGGGCTCGAGTGGGTGAAATTTCAAAATATTTTCAAAGTCCTTTTTTCACCGTTTGGATGCATTTCCCCGGGCGGCCAGCGGGGGGCGCCGGTCCCCGGACCCATGCATGACATGCCCCGGGTCAGGGCTACCTTCCGCATGTTTAGTTGGGTGGAAATATGGATGTTTTTTTTCCAGGGGGAAATACGCTTGCACGTGCCCAGGGACACTTCCATAGCCCTGGGCATGAATCCTGGGCTCGAGTGGGTGAAATTTCAAAATATTTTCAAAGTCCTTTTTTCACCGTTTGGATGCATTTCCCCGGGCGGCCAGCGGGGGGCGCCGGTCCCCGGACCCATGCATGACATCCCCCGGGTCAGGGCTACATTCTGCGTGTTTAGTTGGGTGGAAATATGGATTTTTTTTTTCCGGGGAGAATACGCTTGCACGTGCCCAGGGACACTTCCATAGCCCTGGGCATGAATCCTGGGCTCGAGTGGGTGAAATTTCAAAATATTTTCAAAGTCCTTTTTTCACCGTTTGGATGCATTTCCCCGGGCGGCCAGCGGGGGGCGCCGGTCCCCGGACCCATGCATGACATCCCCCGGGTCAGGGCTACCTTCTGCGTGTTTAGTTGGGTGGAAATATGGATGTTTTTTTTTCCGGGGGGAATACGCTTGCACGTGCCCAGGGACACTTCCATAGCCCTGGGCATGAATCCTGGGCTCGAGTGGGTGAAATTTCAAAATATTTTCAAAGTCCTTTTTTCACTGTTTGGATGCATTTACCCGGGCGACCAGCGGGGGGCGCCGGTCCCCGGACCCATGCATGACATCCCCCGGGTCAGGGCTACCTTCCGCGTGTAGAGTTGGGTGGAAATATGGATGTTTTTTTTTCCCGGGGGGAATACGCTTGCACGTGCCCAGGGACACTTCCATAGCCCTGGGCATGAATCCTGGGCTCGAGTGGGTGAAATTTCAAAATATTTTCAGTCCTTTTTTCACCGTTTGGATGCATTTCCCCGGGCAACCAGCGGGGGGCGCCGGTCCCCGGACCCATGCATGACATCCCCCGGGTCAGGGCTACCTTCTGCGTGTTTAGTTGGGTGGAAATATGGATTTTTTTTTCCGGGGGGAATACGCTTGCACGTGCCCAGGGACACTTCCATAGCCCTGGGCATGAATCCTGGGCTCGAGTGGGTGAAATTTCAAAATATTTTCAAAGTCCTTTTTTCACCGTTTGGATGCATTTCCCCGGGCGGCCAGCGGGGGGCGCCGGTCCCCGGACCCATGCATGACATCCCCCGGGTCAGGGCTACCTTCCGCGTGTGGAGTTGGGTGGAAATATGGATTTTTTTTCCGGGGGGAATACGCTTGCACGTGCCCAGGGACACTTCCATAGCCCTGGGCATGAATCCTGGGCTCGAGTGGGTGAAATTTCAAAATATTTTCAGTCTTTTTTTCACCGTTTGGATGCATTTCCCCGGGCGGCCAGCGGGGGGCGCTGGTCCCCGGACCCATGCATGACATGCCCCGGGTCAGGGCTACCTTCTGCGTGTTTAGTTGGGTGGAAATATGGATGTTTTTTTCCGGGGGGAATACATTTGCACGTGCCCAGGGACACTTCCATAGCCCTGGGCATGAATCCTGGGCTCGAGTGGGTGAAATTTCAAAATATTTTCAAAGTCCTTTTTTCACCGTTTGGATGCATTTCCCCGGGCGGCCAGCGGGGGGCGCCGGTCCCCGGACCCATGCATGACATGCCCCGGGTCAGGGCTACCTTCCGCATGTTTAGTTGGGTGGAAATATGGATGTTTTTTTTCCAGGGGGAAATACGCTTGCACGTGCCCAGGGACACTTCCATAGCCCTGGGCATGAATCCTGGGCTCGAGTGGGTGAAATTTCAAAATATTTTCAAAGTCCTTTTTTCACCGTTTGGATGCATTTCCCCGGGCGGCCAGCGGGGGGCGCCGGTCCCCGGACCCATGCATGACATCCCCCGGGTCAGGGCTACATTCTGCGTGTTTAGTTGGGTGGAAATATGGATTTTTTTTTTCCGGGGAGAATACGCTTGCACGTGCCCAGGGACACTTCCATAGCCCTGGGCATGAATCCTGGGCTCGAGTGGGTGAAATTTCAAAATATTTTCAAAGTCCTTTTTTCACCGTTTGGATGCATTTCCCCGGGCGGCCAGCGGGGGGCGCCGGTCCCCGGACCCATGCATGACATCCCCCGGGTCAGGGCTACCTTCTGCGTGTTTAGTTGGGTGGAAATATGGATGTTTTTTTTTCCGGGGGGAATACGCTTGCACGTGCCCAGGGACACTTCCATAGCCCTGGGCATGAATCCTGGGCTCGAGTGGGTGAAATTTCAAAATATTTTCAAAGTCCTTTTTTCACTGTTTGGATGCATTTACCCGGGCGACCAGCGGGGGGCGCCGGTCCCCGGACCCATGCATGACATCCCCCGGGTCAGGGCTACCTTCCGCGTGTAGAGTTGGGTGGAAATATGGATGTTTTTTTTTCCCGGGGGGAATACGCTTGCACGTGCCCAGGGACACTTCCATAGCCCTGGGCATGAATCCTGGGCTCGAGTGGGTGAAATTTCAAAATATTTTCAGTCCTTTTTTCACCGTTTGGATGCATTTCCCCGGGCAACCAGCGGGGGGCGCCGGTCCCCGGACCCATGCATGACATCCCCCGGGTCAGGGCTACCTTCTGCGTGTTTAGTTGGGTGGAAATATGGATTTTTTTTTCCGGGGGGAATACGCTTGCACGTGCCCAGGGACACTTCCATAGCCCTGGGCATGAATCCTGGGCTCGAGTGGGTGAAATTTCAAAATATTTTCAAAGTCCTTTTTTCACCGTTTGGATGCATTTCCCCGGGCGGCCAGCGGGGGGCGCCGGTCCCCGGACCCATGCATGACATCCCCCGGGTCAGGGCTACCTTCCGCGTGTGGAGTTGGGTGGAAATATGGATTTTTTTTCCGGGGGGAATACGCTTGCACGTGCCCAGGGACACTTCCATAGCCCTGGGCATGAATCCTGGGCTCGAGTGGGTGAAATTTCAAAATATTTTCAGTCTTTTTTTCACCGTTTGGATGCATTTCCCCGGGCGGCCAGCGGGGGGCGCTGGTCCCCGGACCCATGCATGACATGCCCCGGGTCAGGGCTACCTTCTGCGTGTTTAGTTGGGTGGAAATATGGATGTTTTTTTCCGGGGGGAATACATTTGCACGTGCCCAGGGACACTTCCATAGCCCTGGGCATGAATCCTGGGCTCGAGTGGGTGAAATTTCAAAATATTTTCAAAGTCCTTTTTTCACCGTTTGGATGCATTTCCCCGGGTGGCCAGCGGGGGGCGCCGGTCCCCGGACCCATGCATGAAATGCCCCGGGTCAGGGCTACCTTCCGCGTGTGGAGTTGGGTGGAAATATGGATGTTTTTTTTCCGGGGTGAATACGCTTGCACGTGCCCAGGGACACTTCCATAGCCCTGGGCATGAATCCTGGGCTCGAGTGGGTGAAATTTCAAAATATTTTCAAAGTCCTTTTTTCACCGTTTGGATGCATTTCCCCGGGCGGCCAGCGGGGGGCGCCGGTCCCCGGACCCATGCATGACATGCCCCGGGTCAGGGCTACCTTCCGCATGTTTAGTTGGGTGGAAATATGGATGTTTTTTTTCCAGGGGGAAATACGCTTGCACGTGCCCAGGGACACTTCCATAGCCCTGGGCATGAATCCTGGGCTCGAGTGGGTGAAATTTCAAAATATTTTCAAAGTCCTTTTTTCACCGTTTGGATGCATTTCCCCGGGCGGCCAGCGGGGGGCGCCGGTCCCCGGACCCATGCATGACATGCCCCGGTTCAGGGCTACCTTCCGCATGTTTAGTTGGGTGGAAATATGGATGTTTTTTTTCCAGGGCAAATACGCTTGCACGTGCCCAGGGACACTTCCATAGCCCTGGGCATGAATCCTGGGCTCGAGTGGGTGAAATTTCAAAATATTTTCAGTCTTTTTTTCACCGTTTGGATGCATTTCCCCGGGCGGCCAGCGGGGGGCGCTGGTCCCCGGACCCATGCATGACATGCCCCGGGTCAGGGCTACCTTCTGCGTGTTTAGTTGGGTGGAAATATGGATGTTTTTTTCCGGGGGGAATACATTTGCACGTGCCCAGGGACACTTCCATAGCCCTGGGCATGAATCCTGGGCTCGAGTGGGTGAAATTTCAAAATATTTTCAAAGTCCTTTTTTCACCGTTTGGATGCATTTCCCCGGGCGGCCAGCGGGGGGCGCCGGTCCCCGGACCCATGCATGACATGCCCCGGGTCAGGGCTACCTTCCGCATGTTTAGTTGGGTGGAAATATGGATGTTTTTTTTCCAGGGGGAAATACGCTTGCACGTGCCCAGGGACACTTCCATAGCCCTGGGCATGAATCCTGGGCTCGAGTGGGTGAAATTTCAAAATATTTTCAAAGTCCTTTTTTCACCGTTTGGATGCATTTCCCCGGGCGGCCAGCGGGGGGCGCCGGTCCCCGGACCCATGCATGACATCCCCCGGGTCAGGGCTACATTCTGCGTGTTTAGTTGGGTGGAAATATGGATTTTTTTTCCGGGGAGAATACGCTTGCACGTGCCCAGGGACACTTCCATAGCCCTGGGCATGAATCCTGGGCTCGAGTGGGTGAAATTTCAAAATATTTTCAAAGTCCTTTTTTCACCGTTTGGATGCATTTCCCCGGGCGGCCAGCGGGGGGCGCCGGTCCCCGGACCCATGCATGACATCCCCCGGGTCAGGGCTACCTTCTGCGTGTTTAGTTGGGTGGAAATATGGATGTTTTTTTTTCCGGGGGGAATACGCTTGCACGTGCCCAGGGACACTTCCATAGCCCTGGGCATGAATCCTGGGCTCGAGTGGGTGAAATTTCAAAATATTTTCAAAGTCCTTTTTTCACTGTTTGGATGCATTTACCCGGGCGACCAGCGGGGGGCGCCGGTCCCCGGACCCATGCATGACATCCCCCGGGTCAGGGCTACCTTCCGCGTGTAGAGTTGGGTGGAAATATGGATGTTTTTTTTTCCCGGGGGGAATACGCTTGCACGTGCCCAGGGACACTTCCATAGCCCTGGGCATGAATCCTGGGCTCGAGTGGGTGAAATTTCAAAATATTTTCAGTCCTTTTTTCACCGTTTGGATGCATTTCCCCGGGCAACCAGCGGGGGGCGCCGGTCCCCGGACCCATGCATGACATCCCCCGGGTCAGGGCTACCTTCTGCGTGTTTAGTTGGGTGGAAATATGGATTTTTTTTTCCGGGGGGAATACGCTTGCACGTGCCCAGGGACACTTCCATAGCCCTGGGCATGAATCCTGGGCTCGAGTGGGTGAAATTTCAAAATATTTTCAAAGTCCTTTTTTCACCGTTTGGATGCATTTCCCCGGGCGGCCAGCGGGGGGCGTCGGTCCCCGGACCCATGCATGACATCCCCCGGGTCAGGGCTACCTTCTGCGTGTTTAGTTGGGTGGAAATATGGATTTTTTTTTCCGGGGGGAATACGCTTGCACGTGCCCAGGGACACTTCCATAGCCCTGGGCATGAATCCTGGGCTCGAGTGGGTGAAATTTCAAAATATTTTCAAAGTCCTTTTTTCACCGTTTGGATGCATTTCCCCGGGCGGCCAGCGGGGGGCGCTGGTCCCCGGACCCATGCATGACATGCCCCGGGTCAGGGCTACCTTCTGCGTGTTTAGTTGGGTGGAAATATGGATGTTTTTTTCCGGGGGGAATACATTTGCACGTGCCCAGGGACACTTCCATAGCCCTGGGCATGAATCCTGGGCTCGAGTGGGTGAAATTTCAAAATATTTTCAAAGTCCTTTTTTCACCGTTTGGATGCATTTCCCCGGGCGGCCAGCGGGGGGCGCCGGTCCCCGGACCCATGCATGACATGCCCCGGGTCAGGGCTACCTTCCGCATGTTTAGTTGGGTGGAAATATGGATGTTTTTTTTCCAGGGGGAAATACGCTTGCACGTGCCCAGGGACACTTCCATAGCCCTGGGCATGAATCCTGGGCTCGAGTGGGTGAAATTTCAAAATATTTTCAGTCTTTTTTTCACCGTTTGGATGCATTTCCCCGGGCGGCCAGCGGGGGGCGCTGGTCCCCGGACCCATGCATGACATGCCCCGGGTCAGGGCTACCTTCTGCGTGTTTAGTTGGGTGGAAATATGGATGTTTTTTTCCGGGGGGAATACATTTGCACGTGCCCAGGGACACTTCCATAGCCCTGGGCATGAATCCTGGGCTCGAGTGGGTGAAATTTCAAAATATTTTCATAGTCCTTTTTTCACCGTTTGGATGCATTTCCCCGGGTGGCCAGCGGGGGGCGCCGGTCCCCGGACCCATGCATGAAATGCCCCGGGTCAGGGCTACCTTCCGCGTGTGGAGTTGGGTGGAAATATGGATGTTTTTTTTCCGGGGTGAATACGCTTGCACGTGCCCAGGGACACTTCCATAGCCCTGGGCATGAATCCTGGGCTCGAGTGGGTGAAATTTCAAAATATTTTCAAAGTCCTTTTTTCACCGTTTGGATGCATTTCCCCGGGCGGCCAGCGGGGGGCGCCGGTCCCCGGACCCATGCATGACATGCCCCGGGTCAGGGCTACCTTCCGCATGTTTAGTTGGGTGGAAATATGGATGTTTTTTTTCCAGGGGGAAATACGCTTGCACGTGCCCAGGGACACTTCCATAGCCCTGGGCATGAATCCTGGGCTCGAGTGGGTGAAATTTCAAAATATTTTCAAAGTCCTTTTTTCACCGTTTGGATGCATTTCCCCGGGCGGCCAGCGGGGGGCGCCGGTCCCCGGACCCATGCATGACATGCCCCGGGTCAGGGCTACCTTCCGCATGTTTAGTTGGGTGGAAATATGGATGTTTTTTTTCCAGGGCAAATACGCTTGCACGTGCCCAGGGACACTTCCATAGCCCTGGGCATGAATCCTGGGCTCGAGTGGGTGAAATTTCAAAATATTTTCAAAGTCCTTTTTTCACCGTTTGGATGCATTTCCCCGGGCGGCCAGCGGGGGGCGTCGGTCCCCGGACCCATGCATGACATCCCCCGGGTCAGGGCTACCTTCTGCGTGTTTAGTTGGGTGGAAATATGGATTTTTTTTTCCGGGGGGAATACGCTTGCACGTGCCCAGGGACACTTCCATAGCCCTGGGCATGAATCCTGGGCTCGAGTGGGTGAAATTTCAAAATATTTTCAAAGTCCTTTTTTCACCGTTTGGATGCATTTCCCCGGGCGGCCAGCGGGGGGCGCTGGTCCCCGGACCCATGCATGACATGCCCCGGGTCAGGGCTACCTTCTGCGTGTTTAGTTGGGTGGAAATATGGATGTTTTTTTCCGGGGGGAATACATTTGCACGTGCCCAGGGACACTTCCATAGCCCTGGGCATGAATCCTGGGCTCGAGTGGGTGAAATTTCAAAATATTTTCAAAGTCCTTTTTTCACCGTTTGGATGCATTTCCCCGGGCGGCCAGCGGGGGGCGCCGGTCCCCGGACCCATGCATGACATGCCCCGGGTCAGGGCTACCTTCCGCATGTTTAGTTGGGTGGAAATATGGATGTTTTTTTTCCAGGGGGAAATACGCTTGCACGTGCCCAGGGACACTTCCATAGCCCTGGGCATGAATCCTGGGCTCGAGTGGGTGAAATTTCAAAATATTTTCAAAGTCCTTTTTTCACTGTTTGGATGCATTTCCCCGGGCGGCCAGCGGGGGGCGCCGGTCCCCGGACCCATGCATGACATCCCCCGGGTCAGGGCTACATTCTGCGTGTTTAGTTGGGTGGAAATATGGATTTTTTTTTTCCGGGGAGAATACGCTTGCACGTGCCCAGGGACACTTCCATAGCCCTGGGCATGAATCCTGGGCTCGAGTGGGTGAAATTTCAAAATATTTTCAAAGTCCTTTTTTCACCGTTTGGATGCATTTCCCCGGGCGGCCAGCGGGGGGCGCCGGTCCCCGGACCCATGCATGACATCCCCCGGGTCAGGGCTACCTTCTGCGTGTTTAGTTGGGTGGAAATATGGATGTTTTTTTTTCCGGGGGGAATACGCTTGCACGTGCCCAGGGACACTTCCATAGCCCTGGGCATGAATCCTGGGCTCGAGTGGGTGAAATTTCAAAATATTTTCAAAGTCCTTTTTTCACTGTTTGGATGCATTTACCCGGGCGACCAGCGGGGGGCGCCGGTCCCCGGACCCATGCATGACATCCCCCGGGTCAGGGCTACCTTCCGCGTGTAGAGTTGGGTGGAAATATGGATGTTTTTTTTTCCCGGGGGGAATACGCTTGCACGTGCCCAGGGACACTTCCATAGCCCTGGGCATGAATCCTGGGCTCGAGTGGGTGAAATTTCAAAATATTTTCAGTCCTTTTTTCACCGTTTGGATGCATTTCCCCGGGCAACCAGCGGGGGGCGCCGGTCCCCGGACCCATGCATGACATCCCCCGGGTCAGGGCTACCTTCTGCGTGTTTAGTTGGGTGGAAATATGGATTTTTTTTTCCGGGGGGAATACGCTTGCACGTGCCCAGGGACACTTCCATAGCCCTGGGCATGAATCCTGGGCTCGAGTGGGTGAAATTTCAAAATATTTTCAAAGTCCTTTTTTCACCGTTTGGATGCATTTCCCCGGGCGGCCAGCGGGGGGCGCCGGTCCCCGGACCCATGCATGACATCCCCCGGGTCAGGGCTACCTTCCGCGTGTGGAGTTGGGTGGAAATATGGATTTTTTTTCCGGGGGGAATACGCTTGCACGTGCCCAGGGACACTTCCATAGCCCTGGGCATGAATCCTGGGCTCGAGTGGGTGAAATTTCAAAATATTTTCAGTCTTTTTTTCACCGTTTGGATGCATTTCCCCGGGCGGCCAGCGGGGGGCGCTGGTCCCCGGACCCATGCATGACATGCCCCGGGTCAGGGCTACCTTCTGCGTGTTTAGTTGGGTGGAAATATGGATGTTTTTTTCCGGGGGGAATACATTTGCACGTGCCCAGGGACACTTCCATAGCCCTGGGCATGAATCCTGGGCTCGAGTGGGTGAAATTTCAAAATATTTTCAAAGTCCTTTTTTCACCGTTTGGATGCATTTCCCCGGGTGGCCAGCGGGGGGCGCCGGTCCCCGGACCCATGCATGAAATGCCCCGGGTCAGGGCTACCTTCCGCGTGTGGAGTTGGGTGGAAATATGGATGTTTTTTTTCCGGGGTGAATACGCTTGCACGTGCCCAGGGACACTTCCATAGCCCTGGGCATGAATCCTGGGCTCGAGTGGGTGAAATTTCAAAATATTTTCAAAGTCCTTTTTTCACCGTTTGGATGCATTTCCCCGGGCGGCCAGCGGGGGGCGCCGGTCCCCGGACCCATGCATGACATGCCCCGGGTCAGGGCTACCTTCCGCATGTTTAGTTGGGTGGAAATATGGATGTTTTTTTTCCAGGGGGAAATACGCTTGCACGTGCCCAGGGACACTTCCATAGCCCTGGGCATGAATCCTGGGCTCGAGTGGGTGAAATTTCAAAATATTTTCAAAGTCCTTTTTTCACCGTTTGGATGCATTTCCCCGGGCGGCCAGCGGGGGGCGCCGGTCCCCGGACCCATGCATGACATCCCCCGGGTCAGGGCTACATTCTGCGTGTTTAGTTGGGTGGAAATATGGATTTTTTTTTTCCGGGGAGAATACGCTTGCACGTGCCCAGGGACACTTCCATAGCCCTGGGCATGAATCCTGGGCTCGAGTGGGTGAAATTTCAAAATATTTTCAAAGTTCTTTTTTCACCGTTTGGATGCATTTCCCCGGGCGGCCAGCGGGGGGCGCCGGTCCCCGGACCAATGCATGACATCCCCCGGGTCAGGGCTACCTTCTGCGTGTTTAGTTGGGTGGAAATATGGATGTTTTTTTTTACGGGGGGAATACGCTTGCACGTGCCCAGGGACACTTCCATAGCCCTGGGCATGAATCCTGGGCTCGAGTGGGTGAAATTTCAAAATATTTTCAGTCCTTTTTTCACCGTTTGGATGCATTTCCCCGGGCAACCAGCGGGGGGCGCCGGTCCTCGGACCCATGCATGACATCCCCCGGGTCAGGGCTACCTTCTGCGTGTTTAGTTGGGTGGAAATATGGATTTTTTTTTCCGGGGGGAATACGCTTGCACGTGCCCAGGGACACTTCAATAGCCCGGGGCATGAATCCTGGGCTCGAGTGGGTGAAATTACAAAATATTTTCAAAGTCCTTTTTTCACCGTTTGGATGCATTTCCCCGGGCGGCCAGCGGGGGGCGCCGGTCCCCGGACCCATGCATGACATCCCCCGGGTCAGGGCTACCTTCCGCGTGTGGAGTTGGGTGGAAATATGGATTTTTTTTCCGGGGGGAATACGCTTGCACGTGCCCAGGGACACTTCCATAGCCCTGGGCATGAATCCTGGGCTCGAGTGGGTGAAATTTCAAAATATTTTCAGTCTTTTTTTCACCGTTTGGATGCATTTCCCCGGGCGGCCAGCGGGGGGCGCTGGTCCCCGGACCCATGCATGACATGCCCCGGGTCAGGGCTACCTTCTGCGTGTTTAGTTGGGTGGAAATATGGATGTTTTTTTCCGGGGGGAATACATTTGCACGTGCCCAGGGACACTTCCATAGCCCTGGGCATGAATCCTGGGCTCGAGTGGGTGAAATTTCAAAATATTTTCAAAGTCCTTTTTTCACCGTTTGGATGCATTTCCCCGGGTGGCCAGCGGGGGGCGCCGGTCCCCGGACCCATGCATGAAATGCCCCGGGTCAGGGCTACCTTCCGCGTGTGGAGTTGGGTGGAAATATGGATGTTTTTTTTCCGGGGTGAATACGCTTGCACGTGCCCAGGGACACTTCCATAGCCCTGGGCATGAATCCTGGGCTCGAGTGGGTGAAATTTCAAAATATTTTCAAAGTCCTTTTTTCACCGTTTGGATGCATTTCCCCGGGCGGCCAGCGGGGGGCGCCGGTCCCCGGACCCATGCATGACATGCCCCGGGTCAGGGCTACCTTCCGCATGTTTAGTTGGGTGGAAATATGGATGTTTTTTTTCCAGGGGGAAATACGCTTGCACGTGCCCAGGGACACTTCCATAGCCCTGGGCATGAATCCTGGGCTCGAGTGGGTGAAATTTCAAAATATTTTCAAAGTCCTTTTTTCACCGTTTGGATGCATTTCCCCGGGCGGCCAGCGGGGGGCGCCGGTCCCCGGACCCATGCATGACATCCCCCGGGTCAGGGCTACATTCTGCGTGTTTAGTTGGGTGGAAATATGGATTTTTTTTTTCCGGGGAGAATACGCTTGCACGTGCCCAGGGACACTTCCATAGCCCTGGGCATGAATCCTGGGCTCGAGTGGGTGAAATTTCAAAATATTTTCAAAGTCCTTTTTTCACCGTTTGGATGCATTTCCCCGGGCGGCCAGCGGGGGGCGCCGGTCCCCGGACCCATGCATGACATCCCCCGGGTCAGGGCTACCTTCTGCGTGTTTAGTTGGGTGGAAATATGGATGTTTTTTTTTCCGGGGGGAATACGCTTGCACGTGCCCAGGGACACTTCCATAGCCCTGGGCATGAATCCTGGGCTCGAGTGGGTGAAATTTCAAAATATTTTCAAAGTCCTTTTTTCACTGTTTGGATGCATTTACCCGGGCGACCAGCGGGGGGCGCCGGTCCCCGGACCCATGCATGACATCCCCCGGGTCAGGGCTACCTTCCGCGTGTAGAGTTGGGTGGAAATATGGATGTTTTTTTTTCCCGGGGGGAATACGCTTGCACGTGCCCAGGGACACTTCCATAGCCCTGGGCATGAATCCTGGGCTCGAGTGGGTGAAATTTCAAAATATTTTCAGTCCTTTTTTCACCGTTTGGATGCATTTCCCCGGGCAACCAGCGGGGGGCGCCGGTCCCCGGACCCATGCATGACATCCCCCGGGTCAGGGCTACCTTCCGCGTGTGGAGTTGGGTGGAAATATGGATTTTTTTTCCGGGGGGAATACGCTTGCACGTGCCCAGGGACACTTCCATAGCCCTGGGCATGAATCCTGGGCTCGAGTGGGTGAAATTTCAAAATATTTTCAGTCTTTTTTTCACCGTTTGGATGCATTTCCCCGGGCGGCCAGCGGGGGGCGCTGGTCCCCGGACCCATGCATGACATGCCCCGGGTCAGGGCTACCTTCTGCGTGTTTAGTTGGGTGGAAATATGGATGTTTTTTTCCGGGGGGAATACATTTGCACGTGCCCAGGGACACTTCCATAGCCCTGGGCATGAATCCTGGGCTCGAGTGGGTGAAATTTCAAAATATTTTCAAAGTCCTTTTTTCACCGTTTGGATGCATTTCCCCGGGCGGCCAGCGGGGGGCGCCGGTCCCCGGACCCATGCATGACATGCCCCGGGTCAGGGCTACCTTCCGCATGTTTAGTTGGGTGGAAATATGGATGTTTTTTTTCCAGGGGGAAATACGCTTGCACGTGCCCAGGGACACTTCCATAGCCCTGGGCATGAATCCTGGGCTCGAGTGGGTGAAATTTCAAAATATTTTCAAAGTCCTTTTTTCACCGTTTGGATGCATTTCCCCGGGCGGCCAGCGGGGGGCGCCGGTCCCCGGACCCATGCATGACATCCCCCGGGTCAGGGCTACATTCTGCGTGTTTAGTTGGGTGGAAATATGGATTTTTTTTTTCCGGGGAGAATACGCTTGCACGTGCCCAGGGACACTTCCATAGCCCTGGGCATGAATCCTGGGCTCGAGTGGGTGAAATTTCAAAATATTTTCAAAGTCCTTTTTTCACCGTTTGGATGCATTTCCCCGGGCGGCCAGCGGGGGGCGCCGGTCCCCGGACCCATGCATGACATCCCCCGGGTCAGGGCTACCTTCTGCGTGTTTAGTTGGGTGGAAATATGGATGTTTTTTTTTCCGGGGGGAATACGCTTGCACGTGCCCAGGGACACTTCCATAGCCCTGGGCATGAATCCTGGGCTCGAGTGGGTGAAATTTCAAAATATTTTCAAAGTCCTTTTTTCACTGTTTGGATGCATTTACCCGGGCGACCAGCGGGGGGCGCCGGTCCCCGGACCCATGCATGACATCCCCCGGGTCAGGGCTACCTTCCGCGTGTAGAGTTGGGTGGAAATATGGATGTTTTTTTTTCCCGGGGGGAATACGCTTGCACGTGCCCAGGGACACTTCCATAGCCCTGGGCATGAATCCTGGGCTCGAGTGGGTGAAATTTCAAAATATTTTCAGTCCTTTTTTCACCGTTTGGATGCATTTCCCCGGGCAACCAGCGGGGGGCGCCGGTCCCCGGACCCATGCATGACATCCCCCGGGTCAGGGCTACCTTCTGCGTGTTTAGTTGGGTGGAAATATGGATTTTTTTTTCCGGGGGGAATACGCTTGCACGTGCCCAGGGACACTTCCATAGCCCTGGGCATGAATCCTGGGCTCGAGTGGGTGAAATTTCAAAATATTTTCAAAGTCCTTTTTTCACCGTTTGGATGCATTTCCCCGGGCGGCCAGCGGGGGGCGCCGGTCCCCGGACCCATGCATGACATCCCCCGGGTCAGGGCTACCTTCCGCGTGTGGAGTTGGGTGGAAATATGGATTTTTTTCCCGGGGGGAATACGCTTGCACGTGCCCAGGGACACTTCCATAGCCCTGGGCATGAATCCTGGGCTCGAGTGGGTGAAATTTCAAAATATTTTCAGTCTTTTTTTCACCGTTTGGATGCATTTCCCCGGGCGGCCAGCGGGGGGCGCTGGTCCCCGGACCCATGCATGACATGCCCCGGGTCAGGGCTACCTTCTGCGTGTTTAGTTGGGTGGAAATATGGATGTTTTTTTCCGGGGGGAATACATTTGCACGTGCCCAGGGACACTTCCATAGCCCTGGGCATGAATCCTGGGCTCGAGTGGGTGAAATTTCAAAATATTTTCAAAGTCCTTTTTTCACCGTTTGGATGCATTTCCCCGGGTGGCCAGCGGGGGGCGCCGGTCCCCGGACCCATGCATGAAATGCCCCGGGTCAGGGCTACCTTCCGCGTGTGGAGTTGGGTGGAAATATGGATGTTTTTTTTCCGGGGTGAATACGCTTGCACGTGCCCAGGGACACTTCCATAGCCCTGGGCATGAATCCTGGGCTCGAGTGGGTGAAATTTCAAAATATTTTCAAAGTCCTTTTTTCACCGTTTGGATGCATTTCCCCGGGCGGCCAGCGGGGGGCGCCGGTCCCCGGACCCATGCATGACATGCCCCGGGTCAGGGCTACCTTCCGCATGTTTAGTTGGGTGGAAATATGGATGTTTTTTTTCCAGGGGGAAATACGCTTGCACGTGCCCAGGGACACTTCCATAGCCCTGGGCATGAATCCTGGGCTCGAGTGGGTGAAATTTCAAAATATTTTCAAAGTCCTTTTTTCACCGTTTGGATGCATTTCCCCGGGCGGCCAGCGGGGGGCGCCGGTCCCCGGACCCATGCATGACATGCCCCGGTTCAGGGCTACCTTCCGCATGTTTAGTTGGGTGGAAATATGGATGTTTTTTTTCCAGGGCAAATACGCTTGCACGTGCCCAGGGACACTTCCATAGCCCTGGGCATGAATCCTGGGCTCGAGTGGGTGAAATTTCAAAATATTTTCAAAGTCCTTTTTTCACCGTTTGGATGCATTTCCCCGGGCGGCCAGCGGGGGGCGTCGGTCCCCGGACCCATGCATGACATCCCCCGGGTCAGGGCTACCTTCCGCATGTTTAGTTGGGTGGAAATATGGATGTTTTTTTTCCAGGGGGAAATACGCTTGCACGTGCCCAGGGACACTTCCATAGCCCTGGGCATGAATCCTGGGCTCGAGTGGGTGAAATTTCAAAATATTTTCAAAGTCCTTTTTTCACCGTTTGGATGCATTTCCCCGGGTGGCCAGCGGGGGGCGCCGGTCCCCGGACCCATGCATGAAATGCCCCGGGTCAGGGCTACCTTCCGCGTGTGGAGTTGGGTGGAAATATGGATGTTTTTTTTCCGGGGTGAATACGCTTGCACGTGCCCAGGGACACTTCCATAGCCCTGGGCATGAATCCTGGGCTCGAGTGGGTGAAATTTCAAAATATTTTCAAAGTCCTTTTTTCACCGTTTGGATGCATTTCCCCGGGCGGCCAGCGGGGGGCGCCGGTCCCCGGACCCATGCATGACATGCCCCGGGTCAGGGCTACCTTCCGCATGTTTAGTTGGGTGGAAATATGGATGTTTTTTTTCCAGGGGGAAATACGCTTGCACGTGCCCAGGGACACTTCCATAGCCCTGGGCATGAATCCTGGGCTCGAGTGGGTGAAATTTCAAAATATTTTCAAAGTCCTTTTTTCACCGTTTGGATGCATTTCCCCGGGCGGCCAGCGGGGGGCGCCGGTCCCCGGACCCATGCATGACATGCCCCGGTTCAGGGCTACCTTCCGCATGTTTAGTTGGGTGGAAATATGGATGTTTTTTTTCCAGGGCAAATACGCTTGCACGTGCCCAGGGACACTTCCATAGCCCTGGGCATGAATCCTGGGCTCGAGTGGGTGAAATTTCAAAATATTTTCAAAGTCCTTTTTTCACTGTTTGGATGCATTTACCCGGGCGACCAGCGGGGGGCGCCGGTCCCCGGACCCATGCATGACATCCCCCGGGTCAGGGCTACCTTCCGCGTGTAGAGTTGGGTGGAAATATGGATGTTTTTTTTTCCCGGGGGGAATACGCTTGCACGTGCCCAGGGACACTTCCATAGCCCTGGGCATGAATCCTGGGCTCGAGTGGGTGAAATTTCAAAATATTTTCAGTCCTTTTTTCACCGTTTGGATGCATTTCCCCGGGCAACCAGCGGGGGGCGCCGGTCCCCGGACCCATGCATGACATCCCCCGGGTCAGGGCTACCTTCTGCGTGTTTAGTTGGGTGGAAATATGGATTTTTTTTTCCGGGGGGAATACGCTTGCACGTGCCCAGGGACACTTCCATAGCCCTGGGCATGAATCCTGGGCTCGAGTGGGTGAAATTTCAAAATATTTTCAAAGTCCTTTTTTCACCGTTTGGATGCATTTCCCCGGGCGGCCAGCGGGGGGCGCCGGTCCCCGGACCCATGCATGACATCCCCCGGGTCAGGGCTACCTTCCGCGTGTGGAGTTGGGTGGAAATATGGATTTTTTTCCCGGGGGGAATACGCTTGCACGTGCCCAGGGACACTTCCATAGCCCTGGGCATGAATCCTGGGCTCGAGTGGGTGAAATTTCAAAATATTTTCAGTCTTTTTTTCACCGTTTGGATGCATTTCCCCGGGCGGCCAGCGGGGGGCGCTGGTCCCCGGACCCATGCATGACATGCCCCGGGTCAGGGCTACCTTCTGCGTGTTTAGTTGGGTGGAAATATGGATGTTTTTTTCCGGGGGGAATACATTTGCACGTGCCCAGGGACACTTCCATAGCCCTGGGCATGAATCCTGGGCTCGAGTGGGTGAAATTTCAAAATATTTTCAAAGTCCTTTTTTCACCGTTTGGATGCATTTCCCCGGGTGGCCAGCGGGGGGCGCCGGTCCCCGGACCCATGCATGAAATGCCCCGGGTCAGGGCTACCTTCCGCGTGTGGAGTTGGGTGGAAATATGGATGTTTTTTTTCCGGGGTGAATACGCTTGCACGTGCCCAGGGACACTTCCATAGCCCTGGGCATGAATCCTGGGCTCGAGTGGGTGAAATTTCAAAATATTTTCAAAGTCCTTTTTTCACCGTTTGGATGCATTTCCCCGGGCGGCCAGCGGGGGGCGCCGGTCCCCGGACCCATGCATGACATGCCCCGGGTCAGGGCTACCTTCCGCATGTTTAGTTGGGTGGAAATATGGATGTTTTTTTTCCAGGGGGAAATACGCTTGCACGTGCCCAGGGACACTTCCATAGCCCTGGGCATGAATCCTGGGCTCGAGTGGGTGAAATTTCAAAATATTTTCAAAGTCCTTTTTTCACCGTTTGGATGCATTTCCCCGGGCGGCCAGCGGGGGGCGCCGGTCCCCGGACCCATGCATGACATGCCCCGGTTCAGGGCTACCTTCCGCATGTTTAGTTGGGTGGAAATATGGATGTTTTTTTTCCAGGGCAAATACGCTTGCACGTGCCCAGGGACACTTCCATAGCCCTGGGCATGAATCCTGGGCTCGAGTGGGTGAAATTTCAAAATATTTTCAAAGTCCTTTTTTCACCGTTTGGATGCATTTCCCCGGGCGGCCAGCGGGGGGCGTCGGTCCCCGGACCCATGCATGACATCCCCCGGGTCAGGGCTACCTTCCGCATGTTTAGTTGGGTGGAAATATGGATGTTTTTTTTCCAGGGGGAAATACGCTTGCACGTGCCCAGGGACACTTCCATAGCCCTGGGCATGAATCCTGGGCTCGAGTGGGTGAAATTTCAAAATATTTTCAAAGTCCTTTTTTCACCGTTTGGATGCATTTCCCCGGGCAACCAGCGGGGGGCGCCGGTCCCCGGACCCATGCATGACATCCCCCGGGTCAGGGCTACCTTCTGCGTGTTTAGTTGGGTGGAAATATGGATTTTTTTTTCCGGGGGGAATACGCTTGCACGTGCCCAGGGACACTTCCATAGCCCTGGGCATGAATCCTGGGCTCGAGTGGGTGAAATTTCAAAATATTTTCAAAGTCCTTTTTTCACCGTTTGGATGCATTTCCCCGGGCGGCCAGCGGGGGGCGCCGGTCCCCGGACCCATGCATGACATCCCCCGGGTCAGGGCTACCTTCCGCGTGTGGAGTTGGGTGGAAATATGGATTTTTTTTCCGGGGGGAATACGCTTGCACGTGCCCAGGGACACTTCCATAGCCCTGGGCATGAATCCTGGGCTCGAGTGGGTGAAATTTCAAAATATTTTCAGTCTTTTTTTCACCGTTTGGATGCATTTCCCCGGGCGGCCAGCGGGGGGCGCTGGTCCCCGGACCCATGCATGACATGCCCCGGGTCAGGGCTACCTTCTGCGTGTTTAGTTGGGTGGAAATATGGATGTTTTTTTCCGGGGGGAATACATTTGCACGTGCCCAGGGACACTTCCATAGCCCTGGGCATGAATCCTGGGCTCGAGTGGGTGAAATTTCAAAATATTTTCAAAGTCCTTTTTTCACCGTTTGGATGCATTTCCCCGGGTGGCCAGCGGGGGGCGCCGGTCCCCGGACCCATGCATGAAATGCCCCGGGTCAGGGCTACCTTCCGCGTGTGGAGTTGGGTGGAAATATGGATGTTTTTTTCCGGGGTGAATACGCTTGCACGTGCCCAGGGACACTTCCATAGCCCTGGGCATGAATCCTGGGCTCGAGTGGGTGAAATTTCAAAATATTTTCAAAGTCCTTTTTTCACCGTTTGGATGCATTTCCCCGGGCGGCCAGCGGGGGGCGCCGGTCCCCGGACCCATGCATGACATGCCCCGGGTCAGGGCTACCTTCCGCATGTTTAGTTGGGTGGAAATATGGATGTTTTTTTTCCAGGGGGAAATACGCTTGCACGTGCCCAGGGACACTTCCATAGCCCTGGGCATGAATCCTGGGCTCGAGTGGGTGAAATTTCAAAATATTTTCAAAGTCCTTTTTTCACCGTTTGGATGCATTTCCCCGGGCGGCCAGCGGGGGGCGCCGGTCCCCGGACCCATGCATGACATGCCCCGGGTCAGGGCTACCTTCCGCATGTTTAGTTGGGTGGAAATATGGATGTTTTTTTTCCAGTGCAAATACGCTTGCACGTGCCCAGGGACACTTCCATAGCCCTGGGCATGAATCCTGGGCTCGAGTGGGTGAAATTTCAAAATATTTTCAAAGTCCTTTTTTCACCGTTTGGATGCATTTCCCCGGGCGGCCAGCGGGGGGCGTCGGTCCCCGGACCCATGCATGACATCCCCCGGGTCAGGGCTACCTTCCGCATGTTTAGTTGGGTGGAAATATGGATGTTTTTTTTCCAGGGGGAAATACGCTTGCACGTGCCCAGGGACACTTCCATAGCCCTGGGCATGAATCCTGGGCTCGAGTGGGTGAAATTTCAAAATATTTTCAAAGTCCTTTTTTCACCGTTTGGATGCATTTCCCCGGGCGGCCAGCGGGGGGCGCTGGTCCCCGGACCCATGCATGACATGCCCCGGGTCAGGGCTACCTTCTGCGTGTTTAGTTGGGTGGAAATATGGATGTTTTTTTCCGGGGGGAATACATTTGCACGTGCCCAGGGACACTTCCATAGCCCTGGGCATGAATCCTGGGCTCGAGTGGGTGAAATTTCAAAATATTTTCAAAGTCCTTTTTTCACCGTTTGGATGCATTTCCCCGGGCGGCCAGCGGGGGGCGCCGGTCCCCGGACCCATGCATGACATCCCCCGGGTCAGGGCTACCTTCCGCGTGTGGAGTTGGGTGGAAATATGGATGTTTTTTCCGGGGGGAATACGCTTGCACGTGCCCAGGGACACTTCCATAGCCCTGGGCATGAATCCTGGGCTCGAGTGGGTGAAATTTCAAAATATTTTCAAAGTCCTTTTTTCACCGTTTGGATGCATTTCCCCGGGCGGCCAGCGGGGGGCGCTGGTCCCCGGACCCATGCATGACATGCCCCGGGTCAGGGCTACCTTCTGCGTGTTTAGTTGGGTGGAAATATGGATGTTTTTTTCCGGGGGGAATACATTTGCACGTGCCCAGGGACACTTCCATAGCCCTGGGCATGAATCCTGGGCTCGAGTGGGTGAAATTTCAAAATATTTTCAAAGTCCTTTTTTCACCGTTTGGATGCATTTCCCCGGGTGGCCAGCGGGGGGCGCCGGTCCCCGGACCCATGCATGACATGCCCCGGGTCAGGGCTACCTTCCGCGTGTGGAGTTGGGTGGAAATATGGATGTTTTTTTTCCGGGGTGAATACGCTTGCACGTGCCCAGGGACACTTCCATAGCCCTGGGCATGAATCCTGGGCTCGAGTGGGTGAAATTTCAAAATATTTTCAAAGTCCTTTTTTCACCGTTTGGATGCATTTCCCCGGGCAACCAGCGGGGGGCGCCGGTCCCCGGACCCATGCATGACATGCCCCGGGTCAAGGCTACCTTCTGCGTGTGGAGTTGGGTGGAAATAGGGATGTTTTTTTTTCCGGGGGGAATACGCTTGCACGTGCCCAGGGACACTTCCATAGCCCTGGGCATGAATCCTGGGCTCGAGTGGGTGAAATTTCAAAATATTTTCAAAGTCCTTTTTTATACCGTTTGGATGCATTTCCCCGGGCGGCCAGCGGGGGGCGCCGGTCCCCGGACCCATGCATGACATCCCCCGGGTCAGGGCTACCTTCCGCATGTGGAGTTGGGTGGAAATATGGATGTTTTTTTCCGGGGGGAATACGCTTGCACGTGCCCAGGGACACTTCCATAACCCTGGGCATGAATCCTGGGCTCGAGTGGGTGAAATTTCAAAATATTTTCAAAGTCCTTTTTTCACCGTTTGGATGCATTTCCCCGGGCAACCAGCGGGGGGCGCCGGTCCCCGGACCCATGCATGACATCCCCCGGGTCAGGGCTACCTTCTGCGTGTTTAGTTGGGTGGAAATATGGATTTTTTTTTCCGGGGGGAATACGCTTGCACGTGCCCAGGGACACTTCCATAGCCCTGGGCATGAATCCTGGGCTCGAGTGGGTGAAATTTCAAAATATTTTCAAAGTCCTTTTTTCACCGTTTGGATGCATTTCCCCGGGCGGCCAGCGGGGGGCGCCGGTCCCCGGACCCATGCATGACACTCCCCGGGTCAGGGCTACCTTCCGCGTGTGGAGTTGGGTGGAAATATGGATGTTTTTTTCCGGGGGGAATACGCTTGCACGTGCCCAGGGACACTTCCATAGCCCTGGGCATGAATCCTGGGCTCGAGTGGGTGAAATTTCAAAATATTTTCAAAGTCCTTTTTTCACCGTTTGGATGCATTTCCCCGGGCGGCCAGCGGGGGGCGCTGGTCCCCGGACCCATGCATGACATGCCCCGGGTCAGGGCTACCTTCTGCGTGTTTAGTTGGGTGGAAATATGGATGTTTTTTTCCGGGGGGAATACATTTGCACGTGCCCAGGGACACTTCCATAGCCCTGGGCATGAATCCTGGGCTCGAGTGGGTGAAATTTCAAAATATTTTCAAAGTCCTTTTTTCACCGTTTGGATGCATTTCCCCGGGTGGCCAGCGGGGGGCGCCGGTCCCCGGACCCATGCATGAAATGCCCCGGGTCAGGGCTACCTTCCGCGTGTGGAGTTGGGTGGAAATATGGATGTTTTTTTTCCGGGGTGAATACGCTTGCACGTGCCCAGGGACACTTCCATAGCCCTGGGCATGAATCCTGGGCTCGAGTGGGTGAAATTTCAAAATATTTTCAAAGTCCTTTTTTCACCGTTTGGATGCATTTCCCCGGGCGGCCAGCGGGGGGCGCCGGTCCCCGGACCCATGCATGACATGCCCCGGGTCAGGGCTACCTTCCGCATGTTTAGTTGGGTGGAAATATGGATGTTTTTTTTCCAGGGGGAAATACGCTTGCACGTGCCCAGGGACACTTCCATAGCCCTGGGCATGAATCCTGGGCTCGAGTGGGTGAAATTTCAAAATATTTTCAAAGTCCTTTTTTCACCGTTTGGATGCATTTCCCCGGGCGGCCAGCGGGGGGCGCCGGTCCCCGGACCCATGCATGACATGCCCCGGTTCAGGGCTACCTTCCGCATGTTTAGTTGGGTGGAAATATGGATGTTTTTTTTCCAGGGCAAATACGCTTGCACGTGCCCAGGGACACTTCCATAGCCCTGGGCATGAATCCTGGGCTCGAGTGGGTGAAATTTCAAAATATTTTCAAAGTCCTTTTTTCACCGTTTGGATGCATTTCCCCGGGCGGCCAGCGGGGGGCGTCGGTCCCCGGACCCATGCATGACATCCCCCGGGTCAGGGCTACCTTCCGCATGTTTAGTTGGGTGGAAATATGGATGTTTTTTTTCCAGGGGGAAATACGCTTGCACGTGCCCAGGGACACTTCCATAGCCCTGGGCATGAATCCTGGGCTCGAGTGGGTGAAATTTCAAAATATTTTCAAAGTCCTTTTTTCACCGTTTGGATGCATTTCCCCGGGCAACCAGCGGGGGGCGCCGGTCCCCGGACCCATGCATGACATCCCCCGGGTCAGGGCTACCTTCTGCGTGTTTAGTTGGGTGGAAATATGGATTTTTTTTTCCGGGGGGAATACGCTTGCACGTGCCCAGGGACACTTCCATAGCCCTGGGCATGAATCCTGGGCTCGAGTGGGTGAAATTTCAAAATATTTTCAAAGTCCTTTTTTCACCGTTTGGATGCATTTCCCCGGGCGGCCAGCGGGGGGCGCCGGTCCCCGGACCCATGCATGACATCCCCCGGGTCAGGGCTACCTTCCGCGTGTGGAGTTGGGTGGAAATATGGATTTTTTTTCCGGGGGGAATACGCTTGCACGTGCCCAGGGACACTTCCATAGCCCTGGGCATGAATCCTGGGCTCGAGTGGGTGAAATTTCAAAATATTTTCAGTCTTTTTTTCACCGTTTGGATGCATTTCCCCGGGCGGCCAGCGGGGGGCGCTGGTCCCCGGACCCATGCATGACATGCCCCGGGTCAGGGCTACCTTCTGCGTGTTTAGTTGGGTGGAAATATGGATGTTTTTTTCCGGGGGGAATACATTTGCACGTGCCCAGGGACACTTCCATAGCCCTGGGCATGAATCCTGGGCTCGAGTGGGTGAAATTTCAAAATATTTTCAAAGTCCTTTTTTCACCGTTTGGATGCATTTCCCCAGGTGGCCAGCGGGGGGCGCCGGTCCCCGGACCCATGCATGAAATGCCCCGGGTCAGGGCTACCTTCCGCGTGTGGAGTTGGGTGGAAATATGGATGTTTTTTTTCCGGGGTGAATACGCTTGCACGTGCCCAGGGACACTTCCATAGCCCTGGGCATGAATCCTGGGCTCGAGTGGGTGAAATTTCAAAATATTTTCAAAGTCCTTTTTTCACCGTTTGGATGCATTTCCCCGGGCGGCCAGCGGGGGGCGCCGGTCCCCGGACCCATGCATGACATGCCCCGGGTCAGGGCTACCTTCCGCATGTTTAGTTGGGTGGAAATATGGATGTTTTTTTTCCAGGGGGAAATACGCTTGCACGTGCCCAGGGACACTTCCATAGCCCTGGGCATGAATCCTGGGCTCGAGTGGGTGAAATTTCAAAATATTTTCAAAGTCCTTTTTTCACCGTTTGGATGCATTTCCCCGGGCGGCCAGCGGGGGGCGCCGGTCCCCGGACCCATGCATGACATGCCCCGGGTCAGGGCTACCTTCCGCATGTTTAGTTGGGTGGAAATATGGATGTTTTTTTCCAGGGCAAATACGCTTGCACGTGCCCAGGGACACTTCCATAGCCCTGGGCATGAATCCTGGGCTCGAGTGGGTGAAATTTCAAAATATTTTCAAAGTCCTTTTTTCACCGTTTGGATGCATTTCCCCGGGCGGCCAGCGGGGGGCGTCGGTCCCCGGACCCATGCATGACATCCCCCGGGTCAGGGCTACCTTCCGCATGTTTAGTTGGGTGGAAATATGGATGTTTTTTTTCCAGGGGGAAATACGCTTGCACGTGCCCAGGGACACTTCCATAGCCCTGGGCATGAATCCTGGGCTCGAGTGGGTGAAATTTCAAAATATTTTCAAAGTCCTTTTTTCACCGTTTGGATGCATTTCCCCGGGCGGCCAGCGGGGGGCGTCGGTCCCCGGACCCATGCATGACATCCCCCGGGTCAGGGCTACCTTCTGCGTGTTTAGTTGGGTGGAAATATGGATTTTTTTTTCCGGGGGGAATACGCTTGCACGTGCCCAGGGACACTTCCATAGCCCTGGGCATGAATCCTGGGCTCGAGTGGGTGAAATTTCAAAATATTTTCAAAGTCCTTTTTTCACCGTTTGGATGCATTTCCCCGGGCGGCCAGCGGGGGGCGCTGGTCCCCGGACCCATGCATGACATGCCCCGGGTCAGGGCTACCTTCTGCGTGTTTAGTTGGGTGGAAATATGGATGTTTTTTTCCGGGGGGAATACATTTGCACGTGCCCAGGGACACTTCCATAGCCCTGGGCATGAATCCTGGGCTCGAGTGGGTGAAATTTCAAAATATTTTCAAAGTCCTTTTTTCACCGTTTGGATGCATTTCCCCGGGCGGCCAGCGGGGGGCGCCGGTCCCCGGACCCATGCATGACATCCCCCGGGTCAGGGCTACCTTCCGCGTGTGGAGTTGGGTGGAAATATGGATGTTTTTTCCGGGGGGAATACGCTTGCACGTGCCCAGGGACACTTCCATAGCCCTGGGCATGAATCCTGGGCTCGAGTGGGTGAAATTTCAAAATATTTTCAAAGTCCTTTTTTCACCGTTTGGATGCATTTCCCCGGGCGGCCAGCGGGGGGCGCTGGTCCCCGGACCCATGCATGACATGCCCCGGGTCAGGGCTACCTTCTGCGTGTTTAGTTGGGTGGAAATATGGATGTTTTTTTCCGGGGGGAATACATTTGCACGTGCCCAGGGACACTTCCATAGCCCTGGGCATGAATCCTGGGCTCGAGTGGGTGAAATTTCAAAATATTTTCAAAGTCCTTTTTTCACCGTTTGGATGCATTTCCCCGGGTGGCCAGCGGGGGGCGCCGGTCCCCGGACCCATGCATGACATGCCCCGGGTCAGGGCTACCTTCCGCGTGTGGAGTTGGGTGGAAATATGGATGTTTTTTTCCGGGGTGAATACGCTTGCACGTGCCCAGGGACACTTCCATAGCCCTGGGCATGAATCCTGGGCTCGAGTGGGTGAAATTTCAAAATATTTTCAAAGTCCTTTTTTCACCGTTTGGATGCATTTCCCCGGGCAACCAGCGGGGGGCGCCGGTCCCCGGACCCATGCATGACATGCCCCGGGTCAAGGCTACCTTCTGCGTGTGGAGTTGGGTGGAAATAGGGATGTTTTTTTTTCCGGGGGGAATACGCTTGCACGTGCCCAGGGACACTTCCATAGCCCTGGGCATGAATCCTGGGCTCGAGTGGGTGAAATTTCAAAATATTTTCAAAGTCCTTTTTTATACCGTTTGGATGCATTTCCCCGGGCGGCCAGCGGGGGGCGCTGGTCCCCGGACCCATGCATGACATGCCCCGGGTCAGGGCTACCTTCTGCGTGTTTAGTTGGGTGGAAATATGGATGTTTTTTTCCGGGGGGAATACATTTGCACGTGCCCAGGGACACTTCCATAGCCCTGGGCATGAATCCTGGGCTCGAGTGGGTGAAATTTCAAAATATTTTCAAAGTCCTTTTTTCACCGTTTGGATGCATTTCCCCGGGTGGCCAGCGGGGGGCGCCGGTCCCCGGACCCATGCATGAAATGCCCCGGGTCAGGGCTACCTTCCGCGTGTGGAGTTGGGTGGAAATATGGATGTTTTTTTTCCGGGGTGAATACGCTTGCACGTGCCCAGGGACACTTCCATAGCCCTGGGCATGAATCCTGGGCTCGAGTGGGTGAAATTTCAAAATATTTTCAAAGTCCTTTTTTCACCGTTTGGATGCATTTCCCCGGGCGGCCAGCGGGGGGCGCCGGTCCCCGGACCCATGCATGACATGCCCCGGGTCAGGGCTACCTTCCGCATGTTTAGTTGGGTGGAAATATGGATGTTTTTTTTCCAGGGGGAAATACGCTTGCACGTGCCCAGGGACACTTCCATAGCCCTGGGCATGAATCCTGGGCTCGAGTGGGTGAAATTTCAAAATATTTTCAAAGTCCTTTTTTCACCGTTTGGATGCATTTCCCCGGGCGGCCAGCGGGGGGCGCTGGTCCCCGGACCCATGCATGACATGCCCCGGGTCAGGGCTACCTTCTGCGTGTTTAGTTGGGTGGAAATATGGATGTTTTTTTCCGGGGGGAATACATTTGCACGTGCCCAGGGACACTTCCATAGCCCTGGGCATGAATCCTGGGCTCGAGTGGGTGAAATTTCAAAATATTTTCAAAGTCCTTTTTTCACCGTTTGGATGCATTTCCCCGGGTGGCCAGCGGGGGGCGCCGGTCCCCGGACCCATGCATGACATGCCCCGGGTCAGGGCTACCTTCCGCGTGTGGAGTTGGGTGGAAATATGGATGTTTTTTTTCCGGGGTGAATACGCTTGCACGTGCCCAGGGACACTTCCATAGCCCTGGGCATGAATCCTGGGCTCGAGTGGGTGAAATTTCAAAATATTTTCAAAGTCCTTTTTTCACCGTTTGGATGCATTTCCCCGGGCAACCAGCGGGGGGCGCCGGTCCCCGGACCCATGCATGACATGCCCCGGGTCAAGGCTACCTTCTGCGTGTGGAGTTGGGTGGAAATAGGGATGTTTTTTTTTCCGGGGGGAATACGCTTGCACGTGCCCAGGGACACTTCCATAGCCCTGGGCATGAATCCTGGGCTCGAGTGGGTGAAATTTCAAAATATTTTCAAAGTCCTTTTTTATACCGTTTGGATGCATTTCCCCGGGCGGCCAGCGGGGGGCGCCGGTCCCCGGACCCATGCATGACATCCCCCGGGTCAGGGCTACCTTCCGCATGTGGAGTTGGGTGGAAATATGGATGTTTTTTTCCGGGGGGAATACGCTTGCACGTGCCCAGGGACACTTCCATAACCCTGGGCATGAATCCTGGGCTCGAGTGGGTGAAATTTCAAAATATTTTCAAAGTCCTTTTTTCACCGTTTGGATGCATTTCCCCGGGCAACCAGCGGGGGGCGCCGGTCCCCGGACCCATGCATGACATCCCCCGGGTCAGGGCTACCTTCTGCGTGTTTAGTTGGGTGGAAATATGGATTTTTTTTTCCGGGGGGAATACGCTTGCACGTGCCCAGGGACACTTCCATAGCCCTGGGCATGAATCCTGGGCTCGAGTGGGTGAAATTTCAAAATATTTTCAAAGTCCTTTTTTCACCGTTTGGATGCATTTCCCCGGGCGGCCAGCGGGGGGCGCCGGTCCCCGGACCCATGCATGACACTCCCCGGGTCAGGGCTACCTTCCGCGTGTGGAGTTGGGTGGAAATATGGATGTTTTTTTCCGGGGGGAATACGCTTGCACGTGCCCAGGGACACTTCCATAGCCCTGGGCATGAATCCTGGGCTCGAGTGGGTGAAATTTCAAAATATTTTCAAAGTCCTTTTTTCACCGTTTGGATGCATTTCCCCGGGCGGCCAGCGGGGGGCGCTGGTCCCCGGACCCATGCATGACATGCCCCGGGTCAGGGCTACCTTCTGCGTGTTTAGTTGGGTGGAAATATGGATGTTTTTTTCCGGGGGGAATACATTTGCACGTGCCCAGGGACACTTCCATAGCCCTGGGCATGAATCCTGGGCTCGAGTGGGTGAAATTTCAAAATATTTTCAAAGTCCTTTTTTCACCGTTTGGATGCATTTCCCCGGGTGGCCAGCGGGGGGCGCCGGTCCCCGGACCCATGCATGAAATGCCCCGGGTCAGGGCTACCTTCCGCGTGTGGAGTTGGGTGGAAATATGGATGTTTTTTTTCCGGGGTGAATACGCTTGCACGTGCCCAGGGACACTTCCATAGCCCTGGGCATGAATCCTGGGCTCGAGTGGGTGAAATTTCAAAATATTTTCAAAGTCCTTTTTTCACCGTTTGGATGCATTTCCCCGGGCGGCCAGCGGGGGGCGCCGGTCCCCGGACCCATGCATGACATGCCCCGGGTCAGGGCTACCTTCCGCATGTTTAGTTGGGTGGAAATATGGATGTTTTTTTTCCAGGGGGAAATACGCTTGCACGTGCCCAGGGACACTTCCATAGCCCTGGGCATGAATCCTGGGCTCGAGTGGGTGAAATTTCAAAATATTTTCAAAGTCCTTTTTTCACCGTTTGGATGCATTTCCCCGGGCGGCCAGCGGGGGGCGCCGGTCCCCGGACCCATGCATGACATGCCCCGGTTCAGGGCTACCTTCCGCATGTTTAGTTGGGTGGAAATATGGATGTTTTTTTTCCAGGGCAAATACGCTTGCACGTGCCCAGGGACACTTCCATAGCCCTGGGCATGAATCCTGGGCTCGAGTGGGTGAAATTTCAAAATATTTTCAAAGTCCTTTTTTCACCGTTTGGATGCATTTCCCCGGGCGGCCAGCGGGGGGCGTCGGTCCCCGGACCCATGCATGACATCCCCCGGGTCAGGGCTACCTTCCGCATGTTTAGTTGGGTGGAAATATGGATGTTTTTTTTCCAGGGGGAAATACGCTTGCACGTGCCCAGGGACACTTCCATAGCCCTGGGCATGAATCCTGGGCTCGAGTGGGTGAAATTTCAAAATATTTTCAAAGTCCTTTTTTCACCGTTTGGATGCATTTCCCCGGGCAACCAGCGGGGGGCGCCGGTCCCCGGACCCATGCATGACATCCCCCGGGTCAGGGCTACCTTCTGCGTGTTTAGTTGGGTGGAAATATGGATTTTTTTTTCCGGGGGGAATACGCTTGCACGTGCCCAGGGACACTTCCATAGCCCTGGGCATGAATCCTGGGCTCGAGTGGGTGAAATTTCAAAATATTTTCAAAGTCCTTTTTTCACCGTTTGGATGCATTTCCCCGGGCGGCCAGCGGGGGGCGCCGGTCCCCGGACCCATGCATGACATCCCCCGGGTCAGGGCTACCTTCCGCGTGTGGAGTTGGGTGGAAATATGGATTTTTTTTCCGGGGGGAATACGCTTGCACGTGCCCAGGGACACTTCCATAGCCCTGGGCATGAATCCTGGGCTCGAGTGGGTGAAATTTCAAAATATTTTCAGTCTTTTTTTCACCGTTTGGATGCATTTCCCCGGGCGGCCAGCGGGGGGCGCTGGTCCCCGGACCCATGCATGACATGCCCCGGGTCAGGGCTACCTTCTGCGTGTTTAGTTGGGTGGAAATATGGATGTTTTTTTCCGGGGGGAATACATTTGCACGTGCCCAGGGACACTTCCATAGCCCTGGGCATGAATCCTGGGCTCGAGTGGGTGAAATTTCAAAATATTTTCAAAGTCCTTTTTTCACCGTTTGGATGCATTTCCCCGGGTGGCCAGCGGGGGGCGCCGGTCCCCGGACCCATGCATGAAATGCCCCGGGTCAGGGCTACCTTCCGCGTGTGGAGTTGGGTGGAAATATGGATGTTTTTTTTCCGGGGTGAATACGCTTGCACGTGCCCAGGGACACTTCCATAGCCCTGGGCATGAATCCTGGGCTCGAGTGGGTGAAATTTCAAAATATTTTCAAAGTCCTTTTTTCACCGTTTGGATGCATTTCCCCGGGCGGCCAGCGGGGGGCGCCGGTCCCCGGACCCATGCATGACATGCCCCGGGTCAGGGCTACCTTCCGCATGTTTAGTTGGGTGGAAATATGGATGTTTTTTTTCCAGGGGGAAATACGCTTGCACGTGCCCAGGGACACTTCCATAGCCCTGGGCATGAATCCTGGGCTCGAGTGGGTGAAATTTCAAAATATTTTCAAAGTCCTTTTTTCACCGTTTGGATGCATTTCCCCGGGCGGCCAGCGGGGGGCGCCGGTCCCCGGACCCATGCATGACATGCCCCGGGTCAGGGCTACCTTCCGCATGTTTAGTTGGGTGGAAATATGGATGTTTTTTTTCCAGGGCAAATACGCTTGCACGTGCCCAGGGACACTTCCATAGCCCTGGGCATGAATCCTGGGCTCGAGTGGGTGAAATTTCAAAATATTTTCAAAGTCCTTTTTTCACCGTTTGGATGCATTTCCCCGGGCGGCCAGCGGGGGGCGTCGGTCCCCGGACCCATGCATGACATCCCCCGGGTCAGGGCTACCTTCCGCATGTTTAGTTGGGTGGAAATATGGATGTTTTTTTTCCAGGGGGAAATACGCTTGCACGTGCCCAGGGACACTTCCATAGCCCTGGGCATGAATCCTGGGCTCGAGTGGGTGAAATTTCAAAATATTTTCAAAGTCCTTTTTTCACCGTTTGGATGCATTTCCCCGGGCGGCCAGCGGGGGGCGTCGGTCCCCGGACCCATGCATGACATCCCCCGGGTCAGGGCTACCTTCTGCGTGTTTAGTTGGGTGGAAATATGGATTTTTTTTTCCGGGGGGAATACGCTTGCACGTGCCCAGGGACACTTCCATAGCCCTGGGCATGAATCCTGGGCTCGAGTGGGTGAAATTTCAAAATATTTTCAAAGTCCTTTTTTCACCGTTTGGATGCATTTCCCCGGGCGGCCAGTTGGGGGCGCTGGTCCCCGGACCCATGCATGACATGCCCCGGGTCAGGGCTACCTTCTGCGTGTTTAGTTGGGTGGAAATATGGATGTTTTTTTCCGGGGGGAATACATTTGCACGTGCCCAGGGACACTTCCATAGCCCTGGGCATGAATCCTGGGCTCGAGTGGGTGAAATTTCAAAATATTTTCAAAGTCCTTTTTTCACCGTTTGGATGCATTTCCCCGGGCGGCCAGCGGGGGGCGCCGGTCCCCGGACCCATGCATGACATCCCCCGGGTCAGGGCTACCTTCCGCGTGTGGAGTTGGGTGGAAATATGGATGTTTTTTCCGGGGGGAATACGCTTGCACGTGCCCAGGGACACTTCCATAGCCCTGGGCATGAATCCTGGGCTCGAGTGGGTGAAATTTCAAAATATTTTCAAAGTCCTTTTTTCACCGTTTGGATGCATTTCCCCGGGCGGCCAGCGGGGGGCGCTGGTCCCCGGACCCATGCATGACATGCCCCGGGTCAGGGCTACCTTCTGCGTGTTTAGTTGGGTGGAAATATGGATGTTTTTTTCCGGGGGGAATACATTTGCACGTGCCCAGGGACACTTCCATAGCCCTGGGCATGAATCCTGGGCTCGAGTGGGTGAAATTTCAAAATATTTTCAAAGTCCTTTTTTCACCGTTTGGATGCATTTCCCCGGGTGGCCAGCGGGGGGCGCCGGTCCCCGGACCCATGCATGACATGCCCCGGGTCAGGGCTACCTTCCGCGTGTGGAGTTGGGTGGAAATATGGATGTTTTTTTCCGGGGTGAATACGCTTGCACGTGCCCAGGGACACTTCCATAGCCCTGGGCATGAATCCTGGGCTCGAGTGGGTGAAATTTCAAAATATTTTCAAAGTCCTTTTTTCACCGTTTGGATGCATTTCCCCGGGCAACCAGCGGGGGGCGCCGGTCCCCGGACCCATGCATGACATGCCCCGGGTCAAGGCTACCTTCTGCGTGTGGAGTTGGGTGGAAATAGGGATGTTTTTTTTTCCGGGGGGAATACGCTTGCACGTGCCCAGGGACACTTCCATAGCCCTGGGCATGAATCCTGGGCTCGAGTGGGTGAAATTTCAAAATATTTTCAAAGTCCTTTTTTATACCGTTTGGATGCATTTCCCCGGGCGGCCAGCGGGGGGCGCTGGTCCCCGGACCCATGCATGACATGCCCCGGGTCAGGGCTACCTTCTGCGTGTTTAGTTGGGTGGAAATATGGATGTTTTTTTCCGGGGGGAATACATTTGCACGTGCCCAGGGACACTTCCATAGCCCTGGGCATGAATCCTGGGCTCGAGTGGGTGAAATTTCAAAATATTTTCAAAGTCCTTTTTTCACCGTTTGGATGCATTTCCCCGGGCGGCCAGCGGGGGGCGCCGGTCCCCGGACCCATGCATGACATCCCCCGGGTCAGGGCTACCTTCCGCGTGTGGAGTTGGGTGGAAATATGGATGTTTTTTCCGGGGGGAATACGCTTGCACGTGCCCAGGGACACTTCCATAGCCCTGGGCATGAATCCTGGGCTCGAGTGGGTGAAATTTCAAAATATTTTCAAAGTCCTTTTTTCACCGTTTGGATGCATTTCCCCGGGCGGCCAGCGGGGGGCGCTGGTCCCCGGACCCATGCATGACATGCCCCGGGTCAGGGCTACCTTCTGCGTGTTTAGTTGGGTGGAAATATGGATGTTTTTTTCCGGGGGGAATACATTTGCACGTGCCCAGGGACACTTCCATAGCCCTGGGCATGAATCCTGGGCTCGAGTGGGTGAAATTTCAAAATATTTTCAAAGTCCTTTTTTCACCGTTTGGATGCATTTCCCCGGGTGGCCAGCGGGGGGCGCCGGTCCCCGGACCCATGCATGACATGCCCCGGGTCAGGGCTACCTTCCGCGTGTGGAGTTGGGTGGAAATATGGATGTTTTTTTCCGGGGTGAATACGCTTGCACGTGCCCAGGGACACTTCCATAGCCCTGGGCATGAATCCTGGGCTCGAGTGGGTGAAATTTCAAAATATTTTCAAAGTCCTTTTTTCACCGTTTGGATGCATTTCCCCGGGCAACCAGCGGGGGGCGCCGGTCCCCGGACCCATGCATGACATGCCCCGGGTCAAGGCTACCTTCTGCGTGTGGAGTTGGGTGGAAATAGGGATGTTTTTTTTTCCGGGGGGAATACGCTTGCACGTGCCCAGGGACACTTCCATAGCCCTGGGCATGAATCCTGGGCTCGAGTGGGTGAAATTTCAAAATATTTTCAAAGTCCTTTTTTATACCGTTTGGATGCATTTCCCCGGGCGGCCAGCGGGGGGCGCCGGTCCCCGGACCCATGCATGACATCCCCCGGGTCAGGGCTACCTTCCGCATGTGGAGTTGGGTGGAAATATGGATGTTTTTTTCCGGGGGGAATACGCTTGCACGTGCCCAGGGACACTTCCATAACCCTGGGCATGAATCCTGGGCTCGAGTGGGTGAAATTTCAAAATATTTTCAAAGTCCTTTTTTCACCGTTTGGATGCATTTCCCCGGGCAACCAGCGGGGGGCGCCGGTCCCCGGACCCATGCATGACATCCCCCGGGTCAGGGCTACCTTCTGCGTGTTTAGTTGGGTGGAAATATGGATTTTTTTTTCCGGGGGGAATACGCTTGCACGTGCCCAGGGACACTTCCATAGCCCTGGGCATGAATCCTGGGCTCGAGTGGGTGAAATTTCAAAATATTTTCAAAGTCCTTTTTTCACCGTTTGGATGCATTTCCCCGGGCGGCCAGCGGGGGGCGCCGGTCCCCGGACCCATGCATGACACTCCCCGGGTCAGGGCTACCTTCCGCGTGTGGAGTTGGGTGGAAATATGGATGTTTTTTTCCGGGGGGAATACGCTTGCACGTGCCCAGGGACACTTCCATAGCCCTGGGCATGAATCCTGGGCTCGAGTGGGTGAAATTTCAAAATATTTTCAAAGTCCTTTTTTCACCGTTTGGATGCATTTCCCCGGGCGGCCAGCGGGGGGCGCTGGTCCCCGGACCCATGCATGACATGCCCCGGGTCAGGGCTACCTTCTGCGTGTTTAGTTGGGTGGAAATATGGATGTTTTTTTCCGGGGGGAATACATTTGCACGTGCCCAGGGACACTTCCATAGCCCTGGGCATGAATCCTGGGCTCGAGTGGGTGAAATTTCAAAATATTTTCAAAGTCCTTTTTTCACCGTTTGGATGCATTTCCCCGGGTGGCCAGCGGGGGGCGCCGGTCCCCGGACCCATGCATGACATGCCCCGGGTCAGGGCTACCTTCCGCGTGTGGAGTTGGGTGGAAATATGGATGTTTTTTTTCCGGGGTGAATACGCTTGCACGTGCCCAGGGACACTTCCATAGCCCTGGGCATGAATCCTGGGCTCGAGTGGGTGAAATTTCAAAATATTTTCAAAGTCCTTTTTTCACCGTTTGGATGCATTTCCCCGGGCAACCAGCGGGGGGCGCCGGTCCCCGGACCCATGCATGACATGCCCCGGGTCAAGGCTACCTTCTGCGTGTGGAGTTGGGTGGAAATAGGGATGTTTTTTTTTCCGGGGGGAATACGCTTGCACGTGCCCAGGGACACTTCCATAGCCCTGGGCATGAATCCTGGGCTCGAGTGGGTGAAATTTCAAAATATTTTCAAAGTCCTTTTTTATACCGTTTGGATGCATTTCCCCGGGCGGCCAGCGGGGGGCGCCGGTCCCCGGACCCATGCATGACATCCCCCGGGTCAGGGCTACCTTCCGCATGTGGAGTTGGGTGGAAATATGGATGTTTTTTTCCGGGGGGAATACGCTTGCACGTGCCCAGGGACACTTCCATAACCCTGGGCATGAATCCTGGGCTCGAGTGGGTGAAATTTCAAAATATTTTCAAAGTCCTTTTTTCACCGTTTGGATGCATTTCCCCGGGCAACCAGCGGGGGGCGCCGGTCCCCGGACCCATGCATGACATCCCCCGGGTCAGGGCTACCTTCTGCGTGTTTAGTTGGGTGGAAATATGGATTTTTTTTTCCGGGGGGAATACGCTTGCACGTGCCCAGGGACACTTCCATAGCCCTGGGCATGAATCCTGGGCTCGAGTGGGTGAAATTTCAAAATATTTTCAAAGTCCTTTTTTCACCGTTTGGATGCATTTCCCCGGGCGGCCAGCGGGGGGCGCCGGTCCCCGGACCCATGCATGACACTCCCCGGGTCAGGGCTACCTTCCGCGTGTGGAGTTGGGTGGAAATATGGATGTTTTTTTCCGGGGGGAATACGCTTGCACGTGCCCAGGGACACTTCCATAGCCCTGGGCATGAATCCTGGGCTCGAGTGGGTGAAATTTCAAAATATTTTCAAAGTCTTTTTTTCACCGTTTGGATGCATTTCCCCGGGCAACCAGCGGGGGGCGCCGGTCCCCGGACCCATGCATGACATGCCCCGGGTCAAGGCTACCTTCTGCGTGTGGAGTTGGGTGGAAATAGGGATGTTTTTTTTTCCGGGGGGAATACGCTTGCATGTGCCCAGGGACACTTCCATAGCCCTGGGCATGAATCCTGGGCTCGAGTGGGTGAAATTTCAAAATATTTTCAAAGTCCTTTTTTATACCGTTTGGATGCATTTCCCCGGGCGGCCAGCGGGGGGCGCCGGTCCCCGGACCCATGCATGACATCCCCCGGGTCAGGGCTACCTTCCGCATGTGGAGTTGGGTGGAAATATGGATGTTTTTTTCCGGGGGGAATACGCTTGCACGTGCCCAGGGACACTTCCATAGCCCTGGGCATGAATCCTGGGCTCGAGTGGGTGAAATTTCAAAATATTTTCAAAGTCCTTTTTTCACCGTTTGGATGCATTTCCCCGGGCAACCAGCGGGGGGCGCCGGTCCCCGGACCCATGCATGACATCCCCCGGGTCAGGGCTACCTTCTGCGTGTTTAGTTGGGTGGAAATATGGATTTTTTTTCCGGGGGGAATACGCTTGCACGTGCCCAGGGACACTTCCATAGCCCTGGGCATGAATCCTGGGCTCGAGTGGGTGAAATTTCAAAATATTTTCAAAGTCCTTTTTTCACCGTTTGGATGCATTTCCCCTGGCGGCCAGCGGGGGGCGCCGGTCCCCGGACCCATGCATGACATCCCCCGGGTCAGGGCTACCTTCCGCGTGTGGAGTTGGGTGGAAATATGGATGTTTTTTTCCGGGGGGAATACGCTTGCACGTGCCCAGGGACACTTCCATAGCCCTGGGCATGAATCCTGGGCTCGAGTGGGTGAAATTTCAAAATATTTTCAAAGTCCTTTTTTATACCGTTTGGATGCATTTCCCCGGGCGGCCAGCGGGGGGCGCCGGTCCCCGGACCCATGCATGACATCCCCCGGGTCAGGGCTACCTTCCGCATGTGGAGTTGGGTGGAAATATGGATGTTTTTTTCCGGGGGGAATACGCTTGCACGTGCCCAGGGACACTTCCATAGCCCTGGGCATGAATCCTGGGCTCGAGTGGGTGAAATTTCAAAATATTTTCAAAGTCCTTTTTTCACCGTTTGGATGCATTTCCCCGGGCAACCAGCGGGGGGCGCCGTTCCCCGGACCCATGCATGACATCCCCCGGGTCAGGGCTACCTTCCGCGTGTGGAGTTGGGTGGAAATATGGATGTTTTTTTCCGGGGGGAATACGCTTGCACGTGCCCAGGGACACTTCCATAGCCCTGGGCATGAATCCTGGGCTCGAGTGGGTGAAATTTCAAAATATTTTCAAAGTCCTTTTTTATACCGTTTGGATGCATTTCCCCGGGCGGCCAGCGGGGGGCGCCGGTCCCCGGACCCATGCATGACATCCCCCGGGTCAGGGCTACCTTCCGCATGTGGAGTTGGGTGGAAATATGGATGTTTTTTTCCGGGGGGAATACGCTTGCACGTGCCCAGGGACACTTCCATAGCCCTGGGCATGAATCCTGGACTCGAGTGGGTGAAATTTCAAAATATTTTCAAAGTCCTTTTTTCACCGTTTGGATGCATTTCCCCGGGCAACCAGCGGGGGGCGCCGTTCCCCGGACCCATGCATGACATCCCCCGGGTCAGGGCTACCTTCTGCGTGTTTAGTTGGGTGGAAATATGGATTTTTTTTTCCGGGGGGAATACGCTTGCACGTGCCCAGGGACACTTCCATAGCCCTGGGCATGAATCCTGGGCTCGAGTGGGTGAAATTTCAAAATATTTTCAAAGTCCTTTTTTCACCGTTTGGATGCATTTCCCCGGGCGGCCAGCGGGGGGCGCCGGTCCCCGGACCCATGCATGACATCCCCCGGGTCAGGGCTACCTTCCGCGTGTGGAGTTGGGTGGAAATATCGATGTTTTTTTCCGGGGGGAATACGCTTGCACGTGCCCAGGGACACTTCCATAGCCCTGGGCATGAATCCTGGGCTCGAGTGGGTGAAATTTCAAAATATTTTCAAAGTCCTTTTTTCACCGTTTGGATGCATTTCCCCGGGCGACCAGCGGGGGGCGCCGGTCCCCGGACCCATGCATGACATCCCCCGGGTCAGGCCACCTTCCGCGTGTGGATTTGGTTGGAAATATGGATGTTTTTTTTTTTTCGGGGGGAATACGCTTGCACGTGCCCAGGGACACTTCCATAGCCCTGGGCATGAATCCTGGGCTCGAGTGGGTGAAATTTCAAAATATTTTCAAAGTCCTTTTTTCACCGTTTGGATGCATTTCCCCGGGCGGCCAGCGGGGGGCGCCGGTCCCCGGACCCATGCATGACATCCCCCGGGTCAGGGCTACCTTCCGCGTGTTTAGTTGGGTGGAAATATGGATGTTTTTTTTTTTCGGGGGGAATACGCTTGCACGTGCCCAGGGACACTTCCATAGCCCTGGGCATGAATCCTGGGCTCGAGTGGGTGAAATTTCAAAATATTTTCAAAGTCCTTTTTTCACCGTTTGGATGCATTTCCCCGGGCGACCAGCGGGGGGCGCCGGTCCCCGGACCCATGCATGACATCCCCCGGGTCAGGCCACCTTCCGCGTGTGGATTTGGTTCTAAATATGGATGTTTTTTTTTTTTTCGGGGGGAATACGCTTGCACGTGCCCAGGGACACTTCCATAGCCCTGGGCATGAATCCTGGGCTCGAGTGGGTGAAATTTCAAAATATTTTCAAAGTCCTTTTTTCACCGTTTGGATGCATTTCCCCGGGCGGCCAGCGGGGGGCGCCGGTCCCCGGACCCCGAGTCAGAAAGGTTTGAGGTGAGTGGGGATAGGCGAGATGAGAGCACGGGGTGAGCCGGCGGGGGGGTGGATAGACACGGGGTGAGCCGACGGGGGAGGGTGGACAGACACGGGGTGAGAAAAAAAAAGGAGGAGGAGAAAATGGGAAGGAACAGAAAAGAGGACAAATGGGGTGATGGGGGGGTGAGAAAAAAGAGGGGGAGAGAAGAAAGTCAGAAATGATGGGGGGGGGGCGGACGCGGGGTGAGCCGACGGGGGTGGGGTGGACACAGACACTGGGTGAGCCGACACGGGACGGACAGACACGGGGTGGACCGACAGGGGGGTGGATAGACATGGGGTGAGCCGACGGGGGGTGGACAGACACGGGGTGAGCCAACGGGGGGTGGACAGACATGAGGTGAGCCAACGGGTGGTGGACAGACACGGGGTGACGAACAGACACGAGGGCGAGCCGATGGGGGGACACACACAGACACGGGGTGAGCCGACGGGGGGGCACAGACACTGGGTGAGCCAACACGGGACGGACAGACACGGGGTGGACAGACACGGGGTGGACAGACACAGGGTGAGCCGCGGCTGAGAAGTGGGTGCACAGGTGAAGCCATTGACGAGAACCGGGGGTGGGTGAGAAGGAGGGGTGGCGGGAGCAGCTGTGGGTGAGAACTGAGGGGGGGTTGCGCAGCCATTGGGTGGATGAGATGAGAAGGGGGCACGGGTGAGGGGTGCAAACACACCTCACTGGTAACACAATGGTTAGCAGCAGGCTGCTCACATAGGAGGTTATTCTGGTTGGTGCGTAAATGTCCGAATTCTTTCGGAGCGGTCCGCACGCCACGCTGTGCGGACATGGTACGAAGAGACGCCCACCAGTCCTCCGCATTCGAACGGACTCACACTTTAAGAAGAGTTTACGGACGACATCCAAACATTGCGTGTGCGGTGGACACACACATATTCTGCACGGTCTTACAGCGTCTGCACGGTCTTACCGCGTCAGAACGGACGGGAACCTGGCCGTACGCACCGATGCGGTGTAGTTCCGCAAAACATACTACTGATGCATGACATCCCCTGGGTCAGGCCTCCTTCCGCGGGTGGATTTGGGTGGAAATATGGATTTTTTTTTTTCCAGGGGGAATACGCTTGCACGTGCCCAGGGACACTTCCATAGCCCTGGGCATGAATCCTGGGCTCGAGTGGGTGAAATTTCAAAATATTTTCAGTCCTTTTTTCACCGTTTGGATGCATTTCCCCGGGCGGCCAGCGGGGGGCGCCGGTCCCCGGACCCATGCATGACATCCCCCGGGTCAGGGCTACCTTCCGCGTGTTTAGTTGGGTGGAAATATGGATGTTTTTTTTTTTCCGGGGGGAATACGTTTGCACGTGCCCAGGGACACTTCCATAGCCCTGGGCATGAATCCTGGGCTCGAGTGGGTGAAATTTCAAAATATTTTCAAAGTCCTTTTTTCACCGTTTGGATGCATTTCCCCGGGCGACCAGCGGGGGGCGCCGGTCCCCGGACCCATGCATGACATCCCCCGGGTCAGGCCACCTTCCGCGGGTGGATTTGGGTGGAAATATGGATGTTTTTTTTTTTCGGGGGGAATACGCTTGCACGTGCCCAGGGACACTTCCATAGCCCTGGGCATGAATCCTGGGCTCGAGTGGGTGAAATTTCAAAATATTTTCAAAGTCCTTTTTTCACCGTTTGGATGCATTTCCCCGGGCGACCAGCGGGGGGCGCCGGTCCCCGGACCCATGCATGACATCCCCCGGGTCAGGCCACCTTCCGCGTGTGGATTTGGTTCTAAATATGGATGTTTTTTTTTTTTTCGGGGGGAATACGCTTGCACGTGCCCAGGGACACTTCCATAGCCCTGGGCATGAATCCTGGGCTCGAGTGGGTGAAATTTCAAAATATTTTCAAAGTCCTTTTTTCACCGTTTGGATGCATTTCCCCGGGCGGCCAGCGGGGGGCGCCGGTCCCCGGACCCATGCATGACATCCCCCGGGTCAGGGCTACCTTCCGCGTGTTTAGTTGGGTGGAAATATGGATGTTTTTTTTTCCGGGGGGAATACGCTTGCACGTGCCCAGGGACACTTCCATAGCCCTGGGCATGAATCCTGGGCTTGAGTGGGTGAAATTTCAAAATATTTTCAAAGTCCTTTTTTCACCGTTTGGATGCATTTCCCCGGGCGGCCAGCGGGGGGCGCCGGTCCCCGGACCCATGCATGACATCCCCCGGGTCAGGGCTACCTTCCGCGTGTTTAGTTGGGTGGAAATATGGATGTTTTTTTTTTTCCGGGGGGAATACGCTTGCACGTGCCCAGGGACACTTCCATAGCCCTGGGCATGAATCCTGGGCTCGAGTGGGTGAAATTTCAAAATATTTTCAAAGTCCTTTTTTCACCGTTTGGATGCATTTCCCCGGGCGACCAGCGGGGGGCGCCGGTCCCCGGACCCATGCATGACATCCCCCGGGTCAGGCCACCTTCCGCGTGTGGATTTGGTTGGAAATATGGATGTTTTTTTTTTTTTCGGGGGGAATACGCTTGCACGTGCCCAGGGACACTTCCATAGCCCTGGGCATGAATCCTGGGCTCGAGTGGGTGAAATTTCAAAATATTTTCAAAGTCCTTTTTTCACCGTTTGGATGCATTTCCCCGGGCGGCCAGCGGGGGGCGCCGGTCCCCGGACCCATGCATGACATCCCCCGGGTCAGGGCTACCTTCCGCGTGTTTAGTTGGGTGGAAATATGGATGTTTTTTTTTTCCGGGGGGAATACGCTTGCACGTGCCCAGGGACACTTCCATAGCCCTGGGCATGAATCCTGGGCTCGAGTGGGTGAAATTTCAAAATATTTTCAAAGTCCTTTTTTCACCGTTTGGATGCATTTCCCCGGGCGACCAGCGGGGAGCGCCGGTCCCCGGACCCATGCATGACATCCCCCGGGTCAGGCCACCTTCCGCGGGTGGATTTGGGTGGAAATATGGATGTTTTTTTTTTCGGGGGGAATACGCTTGCACGTGCCCAGGGACACTTCCATAGCCCTGGGCATGAATCCTGGGCTCGAGTGGGTGAAATTTCAAAATATTTTCAGTCCTTTTTTCACCGTTTGGATGCATTTCCCCGGGCGACCAGCGGGGGGCGCCGGTCCCCGGACCCATGCATGACATCCCCCGGGTCAGGGCTACCTTCCGCGTGTTTAGTTGGGTGGAAATATGGATGTTTTTTTTTTTTCCGGGGGGAATACGTTTGCACGTGCCCAGGGACACTTCCATAGCCCTGGGCATGAATCCTGGGCTCGAGTGGGTGAAATTTCAAAATATTTTCAAAGTCCTTTTTTCACCGTTTGGATGCATTTCCCCGGGCGACCAGCGGGGGGCGCCGGTCCCCGGACCCATGCATGACATCCCCCGGGTCAGGCCACCTTCCGCGGGTGGATTTGGGTGGAAATATGGATGTTTTTTTTTTTCGGGGGGAATACGCTTGCACGTGCCCAGGGACACTTCCATAGCCCTGGGCATGAATCCTGGGCTCGAGTGGGTGAAATTTCAAAATATTTTCAAAGTCCTTTTTTCACCGTTTGGATGCATTTCCCCGGGCGACCAGCGGGGGGCGCCGGTCCCCGGACCCATGCATGACATCCCCCGGGTCAGGCCACCTTCCGCGTGTGGATTTGGTTCTAAATATGGATGTTTTTTTTTTTTTCGGGGGGAATACGCTTGCACGTGCCCAGGGACACTTCCATAGCCCTGGGCATGAATCCTGGGCTCGAGTGGGTGAAATTTCAAAATATTTTCAAAGTCCTTTTTTCACCGTTTGGATGCATTTCCCCGGGCGGCCAGCGGGGGGCGCCGGTCCCCGGACCCATGCATGACATCCCCCGGGTCAGGGCTACCTTCCGCGTGTTTAGTTGGGTGGAAATATGGATGTTTTTTTTTTTCCGGGGGGAATACGCTTGCACGTGCCCAGGGACACTTCCATAGCCCTGGGCATGAATCCTGGGCTCGAGTGGGTGAAATTTCAAAATATTTTCAAAGTCCTTTTTTCACCGTTTGGATGCATTTCCCCGGGCGACCAGCGGGGGGCGCCGGTCCCCGGACCCATGCATGACATCCCCCGGGTCAGGCCACCTTCCGCGTGTGGATTTGGTTGGAAATATGGATGTTTTTTTTTTTTCGGGGGGAATACGCTTGCACGTGCCCAGGGACACTTCCATAGCCCTGGGCATGAATCCTGGGCTCGAGTGGGTGAAAATTCAAAATATTTTCAAAGTCCTTTTTTCACCGTTTGGATGCATTTCCCCGGGCGGCCAGCGGGGGGCGCCGGTCCCCGGACCCATGCATGACATCCCCCGGGTCAGGGCTACCTTCCGCGTGTTTAGTTGGGTGGAAATATGGATGTTTTTTTTTTTCCGGGGGGAATACGCTTGCACGTGCCCAGGGACACTTCCATAGCCCTGGGCATGAATCCTGGGCTCGAGTGGGTGAAATTTCAAAATATTTTCAAAGTCCTTTTTTCACCGTTTGGATGCATTTCCCCGGGCGACCAGCGGGGAGCGCCGGTCCCCGGACCCATGCATGACATCCCCCGGGTCAGGCCACCTTCCGCGGGTGGATTTGGGTGGAAATATGGATGTTTTTTTTTTCGGGGGGAATACGCTTGCACGTGCCCAGGGACACTTCCATAGCCCTGGGCATGAATCCTGGGCTCGAGTGGGTGAAATTTCAAAATATTTTCAAAGTCCTTTTTTCACCGTTTGGATGCATTTCCCCGGGCGGCCAGCGGGGGGCGCCGGTCCCCGGACCCATGCATGACATCCCCCGGGTCAGGGCTACCTTCCGCGTGTTTAGTTGGGTGGAAATATGGATGTTTTTTTTTTTCCGGGGGGAATACGCTTGCACGTGCCCAGGGACACTTCCATAGCCCTGGGCATGAATCCTGGGCTCGAGTGGGTGAAATTTCAAAATATTTTCAAAGTCCTTTTTTCACCGTTTGGATGCATTTCCCCGGGCGACCAGCGGGGGGCGCCGGTCCCCGGACCCATGCATGACATCCCCCGGGTCAGGCCACCTTCCGCGTGTGGATTTGGTTGGAAATATGGATGTTTTTTTTTTTTCGGGGGGAATACGCTTGCACGTGCCCAGGGACACTTCCATAGCCCTGGGCATGAATCCTGGGCTCGAGTGGGTGAAATTTCAAAATATTTTCAAAGTCCTTTTTTCACCGTTTGGATGCATTTCCCCGGGCGGCCAGCGGGGGGCGCCGGTCCCCGGACCCATGCATGACATCCCCCGGGTCATGGCTACCTTCCGCGTGTTTAGTTGGGTGGAAATATGGATGTTTTTTTTTTTCCGGGGGGAATACGCTTGCACGTGCCCAGGGACACTTCCATAGCCCTGGGCATGAATCCTGGGCTCGAGTGGGTGAAATTTCAAAATATTTTCAAAGTCCTTTTTTCACCGTTTGGATGCATTTCCCCGGGCGACCAGCGGGGAGCACCGGTCCCTGGACCCATGCATGACATCCCCCGGGTCAGGCCACCTTCCGCGGGTGGATTTGGGTGGAAATATGGATGTGTTTTTTTCGGGGGGAATACGCTTGCACGTGCCCAGGGACACTTCCATAGCCCTGGGCATGAATCCTGGGCTCGAGTGGGTGAAATTTCAAAATATTTTCAAAGTCCTTTTTTCACCGTTTGGATGCATTTCCCCGGGCGGCCAGCGGGGGGCGCCGGTCCCCGGACCCATGCATGACATCCCCCGGGTCAGGGCTACCTTCCGCGTGTGGAGTTGGGTGGAAATATGGATGTTTTTTTTCCGGGGGGAATACGCTTGCACGTGCCCAGGGACACTTCCATAGCCCTGGGCATGAATCCTGGGCTCGAGTGGGTGAAATTTCAAAATATTTTCAAAGTCCTTTTTTCACCGTTTGGATGCATTTCCCTGGGCGGCCAGCGGGGGGCGCCGGTCCCCGGACCCATGCATGACATCCCCCGGGTCAGGGCTACCTTCCGCGTGTTTAGTTGGGTGGAAATATGGATGTTTTTTTTTCCGGGGGGAATACGCTTGCACGTGCCCAGGGACACTTCCATAGCCCTGGGCATGAATCCTGGGCTTGAGTGGGTGAAATTTCAAAATATTTTCAAAGTCCTTTTTTCACTGTTTGGATGCATTTCCCCGGGCGGCCAGCGGGGGGCGCCGGTCCCCGGACCCATGCATGACATCCCCCGGGTCAGGGCTACCTTCCGCGTGTTTAGTTGGGTGGAAATATGGATGTTTTTTTTTTTCCGGGGGGAATACGCTTGCACGTGCCCAGGGACACTTCCATAGCCCTGGGCATGAATCCTGGGCTCGAGTGGGTGAAATTTCAAAATATTTTCAAAGTCCTTTTTTCACCGTTTGGATGCATTTCCCCGGGCGACCAGCGGGGGGCGCCGGTCCCCGGACCCATGCATGACATCCCCCGGGTCAGGCCACCTTCCGCGTGTGGATTTAGTTGGAAATATGGATGTTTTTTTTTTTTTCAGGGGGAATACGCTTGCACGTGCCCAGGGACACTTCCATAGCCCTGGGCATGAATCCTGGGCTCGAGTGGGTGAAATTTCAAAATATTTTCAAAGTCCTTTTTTCACCGTTTGGATGCATTTCCCCGGGCGGCCAGCGGGGGGCGCCGGTCCCCGGACCCATGCATGACATCCCCCGGGTCAGGGCTACCTTCTGCGTGTTTAGTTGGGTGGAAATATGGATGTTTTTTTTTTCCGGGGGGAATACGCTTGCACGTGCCCAGGGACACTTCCATAGCCCTGGGCATGAATCCTGGGCTTGAGTGGGTGAAATTTCAAAATATTTTCAAAGTCCTTTTTTCACCGTTTGGATGCATTTCCCCGGGCGGCCAGCGGGGGGCGCCGGTCCCCGGACCCATGCATGACATCCCCCGGGTCAGGGCTACCTTCCGCGTGTTTAGTTGGGTGGAAATATGGATGTTTTTTTTTTTTCCGGGGGGAATACGCTTGCACGTGCCCAGGGACACTTCCATAGCCCTGGGCATGAATCCTGGGCTCGAGTGGGTGAAATTTCAAAATATTTTCAAAGTCCTTTTTTCACCGTTTGGATGCATTTCCCCGGGCGACCAGCGGGGGGCGCCGGTCCCCGGACCCATGCATGACATCCCCCGGGTCAGGCCACCTTCCGCGTGTGGATTTGGTTGGAAATATGGATGTTTTTTTTTTTTCGGGGGGAATACGCTTGCACGTGCCCAGGGACACTTCCATAGCCCTGGGCATGAATCCTGGGCTCGAGTGGGTGAAATTTCAAAATATTTTCAAAGTCCTTTTTTCACCGTTTGGATGCATTTCCCCGGGCGGCCAGCGGGGGGCGCCGGTCCCCGGACCCATGCATGACATCCCCCGGGTCAGGGCTACCTTCCGCGTGTTTAGTTGGGTGGAAATATGGATGTTTTTTTTTTCCGGGGGGAATACGCTTGCACGTGCCCAGGGACACTTCCATAGCCCTGGGCATGAATCCTGGGCTCGAGTGGGTGAAATTTCAAAATATTTTCAAAGTCCTTTTTTCACCGTTTGGATGCATTTCCCCGGGCGACCAGCGGGGAGCGCCGGTCCCCGGACCCATGCATGACATCCCCCGGGTCAGGCCACCTTCCGCGGGTGGATTTGGGTTGAAATATGGATGTTTTTTTTTCGGGGGAATACGCTTGCACGTGCCCAGGGACACTTCCATAGCCCTGGGCATGAATCCTGGGCTCGAGTGGGTGAAATTTCAAAATATTTTCAAAGTCCTTTTTTCACCGTTTGGATGCATTTCCCCGGGCGGCCAGCGGGGGGCGCCGGTCCCCGGACCCATGCATGACATCCACCGGGTCAGGGCTACCTTCCGCGTGTGGAGTTGGGTGGAAATATGGATGTTTTTTTTCCGGGGGGAATACGCTTGCACGTGCCCAGGGACACTTCCATAGCCCTGGGCATGAATCCTGGGCTCGAGTGGGTGAAATTTCAAAATATTTTCAAAGTCCTTTTTTCACCGTTTGGATGCATTTCCCTGGGCGGCCAGCGGGGGGCGCCGGTCCCCGGACCCATGCATGACATCCCCCGGGTCAGGGCTACCTTCCGCGTGTTTAGTTGGGTGGAAATATGGATGTTTTTTTTTTTCCGGGGGGAATACGTTTGCACGTGCCCAGGGACACTTCCATAGCCCTGGGCATGAATCCTGGGCTCGAGTGGGTGAAATTTCAAAATATTTTCAAAGTCCTTTTTTCACCGTTTGGATGCATTTCCCCGGGCGACCAGCGGGGAGCGCCGGTCCCCAGACCCATGCATGACATCCCCCGGGTCAGGCCACCTTCCGCGGGTGGATTTGGGTGGAAATATGGATGTTTTTTTTTTCGGGGGGAATACGCTTGCACGTGCCCAGGGACACTTCCATAGCCCTGGGCATGAATCCTGGGCTCGAGTGGGTGAAATTTCAAAATATTTTCAAAGTCCTTTTTTCACCGTTTGGATGCATTTCCCCGGGCGGCCAGCGGGGGGCGCCGGTCCCCGGACCCATGCATGACATCCCCCGGGTCAGGGCTACCTTCCGCGTGTTTAGTTGGGTGGAAATATGGATGTTTTTTTTTTTCCGGGGGGAATACGCTTGCACGTGCCCAGGGACACTTCCATAGCCCTGGGCATGAATCCTGGGCTCGAGTGGGTGAAATTTCAAAATATTTTCAAAGTCCTTTTTTCACCGTTTGGATGCATTTCCCCGGGCGACCAGCGGGGAGCGCCGGTCCCCGGACCCATGCATGACATCCCCCGGGTCAGGCCACCTTCCGCGGGTGGATTTGGGTGGAAATATGGATGTTTTTTTTTTCGGGGGGAATACGCTTGCACGTGCCCAGGGACACTTCCATAGCCCTGGGCATGAATCCTGGGCTCGAGTGGGTGAAATTTCAAAATATTTTCAAAGTCCTTTTTTCACCGTTTGGATGCATTTCCCCGGGCGGCCAGCGGGGGGCGCCGGTCCCCGGACCCATGCATGACATCCCCCGGGTCAGGGCTACCTTCCGCGTGTGGAGTTGGGTGGAAATATGGATGTTTTTTTTCCGGGGGGAATACGCTTGCACGTGCCCAGGGACACTTCCATAGCCCTGGGCATGAATCCTGGGCTCGAGTGGGTGAAATTTCAAAATATTTTCAAAGTCCTTTTTTCACCGTTTGGATGCATTTCCCTGGGCGGCCAGCGGGGGGCGCCGGTCCCCGGACCCATGCATGACATCCCCCGGGTCAGGGCTACCTTCCGCGTGTTTAGTTGGGTGGAAATATGGATGTTTTTTTTTTTCCGGGGGGAATACGTTTGCACGTGCCCAGGGACACTTCCATAGCCCTGGGCATGAATCCTGGGCTCGAGTGGGTGAAATTTCAAAATATTTTCAAAGTCCTTTTTTCACCGTTTGGATGCATTTCCCCGGGCGACCAGCGGGGGGCGCCGGTCCCCGGACCCATGCATGACATCCCCCGGGTCAGGCCACCTTCCGCGGGTGGATTTGGGTGGAAATATGGATGTTTTTTTTTTTCGGGGGGAATACGCTTGCACGTGCCCAGGGACACTTCCATAGCCCTGGGCATGAATCCTGGGCTCGAGTGGGTGAAATTTCAAAATATTTTCAAAGTCCTTTTTTCACCGTTTGGATGCATTTCCCCGGGCGACCAGCGGGGGGCGCCGGTCCCCGGACCCATGCATGACATCCCCCGGGTCAGGCCACCTTCCGCGTGTGGATTTGGTTCTAAATATGGATGTTTTTTTTTTTTTCGGGGGGAATACGCTTGCACGTGCCCAGGGACACTTCCATAGCCCTGGGCATGAATCCTGGGCTCGAGTGGGTGAAATTTCAAAATATTTTCAAAGTCCTTTTTTCACCGTTTGGATGCATTTCCCCGGGCGGCCAGCGGGGGGCGCCGGTCCCCGGACCCATGCATGACATCCCCCGGGTCAGGGCTACCTTCCGCGTGTTTAGTTGGGTGGAAATATGGATGTTTTTTTTTCCGGGGGGAATACGCTTGCACGTGCCCAGGGACACTTCCATAGCCCTGGGCATGAATCCTGGGCTTGAGTGGGTGAAATTTCAAAATATTTTCAAAGTCCTTTTTTCACCGTTTGGATGCATTTCCCCGGGCGGCCAGCGGGGGGCGCCGGTCCCCGGACCCATGCATGACATCCCCCGGGTCAGGGCTACCTTCCGCGTGTTTAGTTGGGTGGAAATATGGATGTTTTTTTTTTTCCGGGGGGAATACGCTTGCACGTGCCCAGGGACACTTCCATAGCCCTGGGCATGAATCCTGGGCTCGAGTGGGTGAAATTTCAAAATATTTTCAAAGTCCTTTTTTCACCGTTTGGATGCATTTCCCCGGGCGGCCAGCGGGGGGCGCCGGTCCCCGGACCCATGCATGACATCCCCCGGGTCAGGCCACCTTCCGCGTGTGGATTTGGTTGGAAATATGGATGTTTTTTTTTTTTTTTCGGGGGGAATACGCTTGCACGTGCCCAGGGACACTTCCATAGCCCTGGGCATGAATCCTGGGCTCGAGTGGGTGAAATTTCAAAATATTTTCAAAGTCCTTTTTTCACCGTTTGGATGCATTTCCCCGGGCGGCCAGCGGGGGGCGCCGGTCCCCGGACCCATGCATGACATCCCCCGGGTCAGGGCTACCTTCCGCGTGTTTAGTTGGGTGGAAATATGGATGTTTTTTTTTTCCGGGGGGAATACGCTTGCACGTGCCCAGGGACACTTCCATAGCCCTGGGCATGAATCCTGGGCTCGAGTGGGTGAAATTTCAAAATATTTTCAAAGTCCTTTTTTCACCGTTTGGATGCATTTCCCCGGGCGACCAGCGGGGAGCGCCGGTCCCCGGACCCATGCATGACATCCCCCGGGTCAGGCCACCTTCCGCGGGTGGATTTGGGTGGAAATATGGATGTTTTTTTTTTCGGGGGGAATACGCTTGCACGTGCCCAGGGACACTTCCATAGCCCTGGGCATGAATCCTGGGCTCGAGTGGGTGAAATTTCAAAATATTTTCAGTATCCTTTTTTCACCGTTTGGATGCATTTCCCCGGGCGACCAGCGGGGGGCGCCGGTCCCCGGACCCATGCATGACATCCCCCGGGTCAGGGCTACCTTCCGCGTGTTTAGTTGGGTGGAAATATGGATGTTTTTTTTTTTTCCGGGGGGAATACGTTTGCACGTGCCCAGGGACACTTCCATAGCCCTGGGCATGAATCCTGGGCTCGAGTGGGTGAAATTTCAAAATATTTTCAAAGTCCTTTTTTCACCGTTTGGATGCATTTCCCCGGGCGACCAGCGGGGGGCGCCGGTCCCCGGACCCATGCATGACATCCCCCGGGTCAGGCCACCTTCCGCGGGTGGATTTGGGTGGAAATATGGATGTTTTTTTTTTTCGGGGGGAATACGCTTGCACGTGCCCAGGGACACTTCCATAGCCCTGGGCATGAATCCTGGGCTCGAGTGGGTGAAATTTCAAAATATTTTCAAAGTCCTTTTTTCACCGTTTGGATGCATTTCCCCGGGCGACCAGCGGGGGGCGCCGGTCCCCGGACCCATGCATGACATCCCCCGGGTCAGGCCACCTTCCGCGTGTGGATTTGGTTCTAAATATGGATGTTTTTTTTTTTTCGGGGGGAATACGCTTGCACGTGCCCAGGGACACTTCCATAGCCCTGGGCATGAATCCTGGGCTCGAGTGGGTGAAATTTCAAAATATTTTCAAAGTCCTTTTTTCACCGTTTGGATGCATTTCCCCGGGCGGCCAGCGGGGGGCGCCGGTCCCCGGACCCATGCATGACATCCCCCGGGTCAGGGCTACCTTCCGCGTGTTTAGTTGGGTGGAAATATGGATGTTTTTTTTTTCCGGGGGGAATACGCTTGCACGTGCCCAGGGACACTTCCATAGCCCTGGGCATGAATCCTGGGCTCGAGTGGGTGAAATTTCAAAATATTTTCAAAGTCCTTTTTTCACCGTTTGGATGCATTTCCCCGGGCGACCAGCGGGGGGCGCCGGTCCCCGGACCCATGCATGACATCCCCCGGGTCAGGCCACCTTCCGCGTGTGGATTTGGTTGGAAATATGGATGTTTTTTTTTTTTCGGGGGGAATACGCTTGCACGTGCCCAGGGACACTTCCATAGCCCTGGGCATGAATCCTGGGCTCGAGTGGGTGAAAATTCAAAATATTTTCAAAGTCCTTTTTTCACCGTTTGGATGCATTTCCCCGGGCGGCCAGCGGGGGGCGCCGGTCCCCGGACCCATGCATGACATCCCCCGGGTCAGGGCTACCTTCCGCGTGTTTAGTTGGGTGGAAATATGGATGTTTTTTTTTTTCCGGGGGGAATACGCTTGCACGTGCCCAGGGACACTTCCATAGCCCTGGGCATGAATCCTGGGCTCGAGTGGGTGAAATTTCAAAATATTTTCAAATTCCTTTTTTCACCGTTTGGATGCATTTCCCCGGGCGACCAGCGGGGAGCGCCGGTCCCCGGACCCATGCATGACATCCCCCGGGTCAGGCCACCTTCCGCGGGTGGATTTGGGTGGAAATATGGATGTTTTTTTTTTCGGGGGGAATACGCTTGCACGTGCCCAGGGACACTTCCATAGCCCTGGGCATGAATCCTGGGCTCGAGTGGGTGAAATTTCAAAATATTTTCAAAGTCCTTTTTTCACCGTTTGGATGCATTTCCCCGGGCGGCCAGCGGGGGGCGCCGGTCCCCGGACCCATGCATGACATCCCCCGGGTCAGGGCTACCTTCCGCGTGTTTAGTTGGGTGGAAATATGGATGTTTTTTTTTTTCCGGGGGGAATACGCTTGCACGTGCCCAGGGACACTTCCATAGCCCTGGGCATGAATCCTGGGCTCGAGTGGGTGAAATTTCAAAATATTTTCAAAGTCCTTTTTTCACCGTTTGGATGCATTTCCCCGGGCGACCAGCGGGGGGCGCCGGTCCCCGGACCCATGCATGACATCCCCCGGGTCAGGCCACCTTCCGCGTGTGGATTTGGTTGGAAATATGGATGTTTTTTTTTTTTCGGGGGGAATACGCTTGCACGTGCCCAGGGACACTTCCATAGCCCTGGGCATGAATCCTGGGCTCGAGTGGGTGAAATTTCAAAATATTTTCAAAGTCCTTTTTTCACCGTTTGGATGCATTTCCCCGGGCGGCCAGCGGGGGGCGCCGGTCCCCGGACCCATGCATGACATCCCCCGGGTCAGGGCTACCTTCCGCGTGTTTAGTTGGGTGGAAATATGGATGTTTTTTTTTTCCGGGGGGAATACGCTTGCACGTGCCCAGGGACACTTCCATAGCCCTGGGCATGAATCCTGGGCTCGAGTGGGTGAAATTTCAAAATATTTTCAAAGTCCTTTTTTCACCGTTTGGATGCATTTCCCCGGGCGACCAGCGGGGAGCGCCGGTCCCCGGACCCATGCATGACATCCCCCGGGTCAGGCCACCTTCCGCGGGTGGATTTGGGTGGAAATATGGATGTGTTTTTTTTCGGGGGGAATACGCTTGCACGTGCCCAGGGACACTTCCATAGCCCTGGGCATGAATCCTGGGCTCGAGTGGGTGAAATTTCAAAATATTTTCAAAGTCCTTTTTTCACCGTTTGGATGCATTTCCCCGGGCGGCCAGCGGGGGGCGCCGGTCCCCGGACCCATGCATGACATCCCCCGGGTCAGGGCTACCTTCCGCGTGTGGAGTTGGGTGGAAATATGGATGTTTTTTTTCCGGGGGGAATACGCTTGCACGTGCCCAGGGACACTTCCATAGCCCTGGGCATGAATCCTGGGCTCGAGTGGGTGAAATTTCAAAATATTTTCAAAGTCCTTTTTTCACCGTTTGGATGCATTTCCCTGGGCGGCCAGCGGGGGGCGCCGGTCCCCGGACCCATGCATGACATCCCCCGGGTCAGGGCTACCTTCCGCGTGTTTAGTTGGGTGGAAATATGGATGTTTTTTTTTTCCGGGGGGAATACGTTTGCACGTGCCCAGGGACACTTCCATAGCCCTGGGCATGAATCCTGGGCTCGAGTGGGTGAAATTTCAAAATATTTTCAAAGTCCTTTTTTCACCGTTTGGATGCATTTCCCCGGGCGACCAGCGGGGGGCGCCGGTCCCCGGACCCATGCATGACATCCCCCGGGTCAGGCCACCTTCCGCGGGTGGATTTGGGTGGAAATATGGATGTTTTTTTTTTTCGGGGGGAATACGCTTGCACGTGCCCAGGGACACTTCCATAGCCCTGGGCATGAATCCTGGGCTCGAGTGGGTGAAATTTCAAAATATTTTCAAAGTCCTTTTTTCACCGTTTGGATGCATTTCCCCGGGCGACCAGCGGGGGGCGCCGGTCCCCGGACCCATGCATGACATCCCCCGGGTCAGGCCACCTTCCGCGTGTGGATTTGGTTCTAAATATGGATGTTTTTTTTTTTTTCGGGGGGAATACGCTTGCACGTGCCCAGGGACACTTCCATAGCCCTGGGCATGAATCCTGGGCTCGAGTGGGTGAAATTTCAAAATATTTTCAAAGTCCTTTTTTCACCGTTTGGATGCATTTCCCCGGGCGGCCAGCGGGGGGCGCCGGTCCCCGGACCCATGCATGACATCCCCCGGGTCAGGGCTACCTTCCGCGTGTTTAGTTGGGTGGAAATATGGATGTTTTTTTTTCCGGGGGGAATACGCTTGCACGTGCCCAGGGACACTTCCATAGCCCTGGGCATGAATCCTGGGCTCGAGTGGGTGAAATTTCAAAATATTTTCAAAGTCCTTTTTTCACCGTTTGGATGCATTTCCCCGGGCGACCAGCGGGGGGCGCCGGTCCCCGGACCCATGCATGACATCCCCCGGGTCAGGCCACCTTCCGCGTGTGGATTTGGTTGGAAATATGGATGTTTTTTTTTTCGGGGGGAATACGCTTGCACGTGCCCAGGGACACTTCCATAGCCCTGGGCATGAATCCTGGGCTCGAGTGGGTGAAATTTCAAAATATTTTCAAAGTCCTTTTTTCACCGTTTGGATGCATTTCCCCGGGCGGCCAGCGGGGGGCGCCGGTCCCCGGACCCATGCATGACATCCCCCGGGTCAGGGCTACCTTCCGCGTGTTTAGTTGGGTGGAAATATGGATGTTTTTTTTTTCCGGGGGGAATACGCTTGCACGTGCCCAGGGACACTTCCATAGCCCTGGGCATGAATCCTGGGCTCGAGTGGGTGAAATTTCAAAATATTTTCAAAGTCCTTTTTTCACCGTTTGGATGCATTTCCCCGGGCGACCAGCGGGGGGCGCCGGTCCCCGGACCCATGCATGACATCCCCCGGGTCAGGGCTACCTTCCGCGTGTTTAGTTGGGTGGAAATATGGATGTTTTTTTTTTCGGGGGGAATACGCTTGCACGTGCCCAGGGACACTTCCATAGCCCTGGGCATGAATCCTGG